>NC_088932.1:3785000-4085000 GCF_038396675.1 Hydra vulgaris | reverse complement strand
ATTTTGTAATAAGAGACTCTTAGATTCTTTCCTGAATTGTTTCAAAGAGATGTTTTGAATATTCTTTTTTTTTGTAATAAATTTTAAAAAGTGTTTCCATAGAAACGGTCCACGGTATTGGATTTGGTAAGAACTTAGTTTTAAATTAGTTTTGGTACAATAAAGTTGTTAAATGAAAAATTTAGTAGGATACTTGTGCGAGATTTCACTAAAGTAAGACTGAAATAAAATAGGGGAAAGCCATGTTTTATTTTAAACATGAATTGTAGAACTTGGTGTATATTAAGTTTATAGATACTTAGGGCAACAAGCTTCCTCAAAAGAGGTCCGCAATGTAAAGTTCTGTGTGCACCAAATACAATCCTGCATGCGTGTTTTTGCTTACTATAAATTTTTTTTAATTTACTATAATTAATACTACCTCATACAATATTACAGTAAGAGATAAAACTATGAATAAATAAAAAGTATATTTTTTTCAAGGAAGCAGTGTTAAGATATGGTTTGGTTTTATATAATATGGAAATATTTATTGAGATTTTATTTTCTATGTATTTTATATGTGGTTTCCATGACAAATTTTCATCTAGTATTACTCCTAAAAAATTAACGATTGGTTCCCCTTTAATAAATGTTTTATTGATTAAAAGATAAGGTAATTTTAGAGGAACATCATCACGTTTACTAGGTTTGGAGAACAAAACAAATTTAGTTTTTTCTACATTTAACGAAAGTCTATTACTTGTAAACCACTCGTTTATTTTTAATAGTTTTTCATTAAATATATTAAAAAGAACTTTCATGTTTTTGTTGGAATAAAAAAGATTGGAGTCGTCTGCAAACAATATAACATGCAAACAATATAACAAAATATTTGATGCTAAGTACAAATCATTTATATACAATAAAAATAATAACGGTCCTAAGATTGAACCTTGGGGCACACCACATGTAATGTGTTTTTCTTTTTCAATTTTTTTATAAATAATACATTGTGACCTGTTCGTCAGGTAATCTTCAAACTAAAGTAAGTTTTTATTTTTTACTTCTTAGAGTTCCAGTTTTTTATAAGTATCTTATGGTTAACAGTGTCAAAGGCTTTTGACAGATCAATAAAAACTCCTAAGGTAAAATAGTCATTGTTGAATGCATCTGATACATGATTAATCAGTTCGATTACCGCATGGTTAGTTGAATTATCTTTTTTAAACCCAAATTGTTTACTGAACAGCAAAATGTTTAACATCAAATAGATTTAAAGTTTAACATCAAAAAGTTATAAATGTTGTACATAACTCGTTCCAATATTTTTGTGAAGCAAGGTAAAACGGAAATAGGTCTGTAGTTTGAAATATTAGTTTCGTCACCAGATTTCAAAATTGGAGTGATTACGGCAACTTTAAGTTTTTTTTGGCGCAACACCTAGTTTTAATGAAAGGTCAAAAATATGAAATAATGACGGTTCAATGATATCGAAAATTGATTTAACAACATTTACACTAATTTTGTCTATGCCTACACTTTTATTACTTTTAAGACAATTAAAAGCATTCCTTATCTCGCTTAGATTTAAATTAGATTCTTCCATAATGGTATTACACGGTTTAATATAAGATTCAAACTCTATGGTACTTGGCGGAAATTAATCTCGCCAAGTTCGACCCTATTTCAAGAAAAAATAGGTTTAGTTTTTCAGCTATTTTTTTTTTATCATAAATCAATTCCCCGTCAATTAAAACCTTTTGGGAGAGATTATTTTTTACACATTTATTTTTACCAATTATTTCTTTAATTATATTCCACGTTTTTTTTAGTGTTGCCGTTGGTTTTTTCCAGCAACTTTGCATAATAAATTTTTTTAGAGTATTTATTTATTTTTTCAAATAAGTTTTTATAGTTTTTGTAGTTTATTTCATTTTTATATGTTTTATGCCTTAAATATTAAACATAAAGTTTTTGTTTTTTTTTAGACAATTTTATTTCCTTTTAAACATTTTTACAATTTTCCTGACGTTTTTGTTATAACCAATAATTTGGTGCCTAATTTTAACTTCAGATGTTTCATTAATTACCAATGAATCATTCGAATCTCGAATATAATCTTTCACTTCAAAAACAATTTCTTTTTAAAATAACGATAACTAAAGTTTGTTTAATAAATCTTATGTATTTCATCAGTTGAACGGACGTTAACTTCATCAGTTGAATGGACGTTTAAAAAAAAATAATTTTTAATAATATGTTAGTTTTAATATTATAAACTAACATATTATAAAATTTTATTTATTTTTAATAATATGTTAGTTTTAATATTATACTATATATACATTTTTTATATGTTTTATCGTACATAATATGTATAATATGTAAGAAAATATGTACGATTAAACATATAAAAAATGTATGTATAGTATAATATTGCAAATAAGCAATAATGTCTTTAGTTTGCATTTTCGATAAAATACAGAAAGAGGGAGAATATAAAGAAAAAATTGCAAAGAGGATAAACAGCTACAAAACCACGCAGCTACAATTCCAAAGCCTATATTTACATTTTATGTCTAAATTTTTTAAATTCAAATTAAACTGAAACTTTTTGTACTTTTACTTTTTTAAGACAATCCCGAAATCCCGGCAAATTTTGGAGACTAATCCCGGGATTTCGGGACAAACAATTTGCACGGAATCCTGGGCTTTTGGGATCCCGAAATTGCCATCCCTAATCGTAAAAAAATAATTTTAACGTTTAAAAAGATCTACTACTGACAGTGCTAACTTGTTTTAAGTCAATTAGAATGTAGATATAAACCATAGATGCTATTGGTTTAGAGATGCTTCTGTTCAACCTGAGTTTGAGGTGAATTAGTTATGATAGTTTTCAAATTTTGAAATGTTTTGTAATAAAAATCAGTGTCTCCTATCACGTGATCAAGCCACAAATTTATAAATGTGTGGAACTTTGCATTTTTAAGGTGGTCCTCCACTCATAAAAGCTTTTTTTTATTAAAAAAAAAATTTTTTTTTTTAATAAAAAAATATTATTTAGCTTATTTTATTCCTTCATCACTTGTGAATAGTCTCTGAAAATTTGGATTGAGAACAAACTCTATAAAAAAAGATATTACCAGTTATATTTAGGTACTTAAAATATATCCTTAGAAATGCCCATAGCAACCACATTTTGAGTTATTTTTAGGTTATTAACTAGTCAAAATACATTTATAATTGGTAATAATTGATGTGAATATATAACCTCGTTTTGGTTATACGCAGCTTAAAGTCATAAGTTATAAAAACAACCTGTAAAAGTTGTTTTTAAGTGCTGTCAACTTTAGGACTTTTGGGATATTTGTTTATTTTGCTAACCCATTTGAATTGGAATGGAATGCTGGCTAAAGTTCGCCATTATGTCAATCTGAAAGCATTGTTAAACATATATCATGCCATTTTTGGCTCGTATATACGATATGCTTGTCAAATATGGGGACAATCTCAACAGCAAGAAGTTTTAAGGATATCTCATCTTCAAAACAAAGCTTTAAAAATAATACATTTTCAGAATTACAAATCCAATCCTAATGTGCTTTATCTTACTTCTAAGATCCTTAAACTATGTGACCTTGTTCAATTCTTGAATTGCCAGTTTGTCTGGAACCACTAACACAAAAACCTACCTCTTACCTTCAACAATTTCTTTCCAAAAAATGCAAATAACCGATACTATCTTCGATCAACTGATAATCTCAATCTTGCAGTCTTAAATCATCGTTCTGTTACTTATGGATATAAGTCCATAAAAAACCAAAGTATAAAATCTTGGAATAACCTTCCCTATGACCTAAAAGCTCTTCATTCAATTTATGTTTTTAAGAGTAACCTATTCCATTCCTTCCTAATCAAATACAGTTTATAAATCCAATGATATGCGTATATATGTATAAGTGTTTGTGATAAGCTCATGTGAATAAGTGTGAGTGTATATGTATGTAAGTGTATATGTATACATGGATGTGTATGTGTGTATGTATATGTTTGTATATATTTATATGTGTATATATATGTGTGCGTGTGTATGTAAGTATATATATTTATATATATATATTTGTGTGTGTATGTATATGTATGTGTATATATATATATATATATATATATATATATATATATGTATATATATATATATATATATATGTGTGTGTGTATATGTATATATATACATGTATGTATGTATGTATATATATATGCATGTATATATGTGTGTGTGTATATATGTGTGTATGTGTATGTATATATATGTATATGTGTATGTATGTGTGTGTATATATATATGTGTGTTTATATATGTGTCTATATATGTGTGTATGTAACATAATGTGTGTATGAACATAATTTTATATTCTAATATTTTCATAATTACTGTCGTGTAAGGTTTTTATATAACCAACTTTATTAATATATTTGATTATCTATTTGAGTTTGTAAATCACAGTATAGTATAAATCACATTAATAAAATATGATAATAATATAAATCACATTAATAAAAGGTGTATGTGTGTGACTAATACTAAATGACTATTATTCTTTTTATGATTATTGTAATTATTTTTATTGTTGTCATTTTGTTTTTATTATTATCATTATACTCTTATCATTGTATTGTTAGTATTGTTACTACTACCACTCTTATTATTATCATTATTAGTATTTTACTCCTTTAACTTTTAATGTTTGCTTTGTTACAGCTGTGGACGATTATTACTATTAACATTAACAATATATTTAGTAGCTTTTATTTACAAGGTTTTTACTTAAGATTAGTACATGTACAATTTGTAAACTTCCGTGAATGTAACAACTATTTCAGAATATATATATGAATTGAATTGGTACAAAACCAATTGTTTTTAAAATTATGGCTAAAGGTAATAAGAAGATTTATAATAGAAAAAGAAGAAGAACGAATCAGCATCTTCACAACAAATCTGTCATATACAGTGATGACCAACAAAACAAAGAAAAAGACGTTGAAATTAATATATCAAATACTGCTGATGGTGTTGATAATTTTTTTTTCTGGTACAGAAAGTGAGTCTTCAGAATCAGATGTAAAGAAAAATAATAACAATGATAAATTTGATTATTTTATTTTAATAAACTTCAAGATTTTTACAATTGTTATAAAAAAATTTGGGAAATGCTTTAGTTGCAACAAAAGCATACAAATGATGGACAATTTGACGTCTCGAAAGGAGTTTGCCCATTCTTTAGAAATAAATATCAATATTGCTTAAACAGAGAGAGATTTTTTACCTCAAAACCCTGTGAATATATTAGTAAAGAGGAAAGTTCAAAAATGAAGGAACCGTTTGAAATAAACATTAGAAGCATTATTGCCTCGCGAGAGATTGGTGTGGGGTTTGAATCCATGGAAAGATTTTTTTCTTGCTTGAACGTGTTTAGTATCACAAACAATTGTTATATTCGTCACAAACAAGATTCTATAAAGCAAGCATACCATGCAGCAGCTGGTGAAAGCATGTTAAAAGCTGATGAAATCTACCTTTCTAATTCTGATTGCCTAAATCAAAAATGTATTACCGTTAATAGAACCTGGTAAACCCAAGGATATTCCTCCCTTAATGAAGTAGTAACAGCAATCATTGATAAAAAATGTATTAATGTTGAAATGTTTTCAAAATTTTGCATTGGCTGTGTCTATTGGGAAAATAAAAAGTCAACTCCAGAATTTGCAGAATTGTTTGCAAATCATCAATGCACTAATAACCATGTTGGTTCTTCGGGTGTTATGGAATCTGCTGGAGCACTCAAAATATTCCATCGCTCAATTAAAAATAATAATTTCATTTACAATGAATACCTTAGAGATGGTGACACTTCCTTCTTCAAAAGTGTAATTGAAAGTGACCCTTACAAAAATTCGAACATTAAGATCACAAAGTTGGATTGTATTGGCTATGTACGGAAGAGAATGGGTACTAGACTTCGTAAGGTTGTTAAGACTTACAAGGGAAAGAACACACCACTCCATGCAAGAAGAAAGTTAACTAAATCTGTGATTAATTCTATGCAGTACTTCTATTGCCCAGCCTTAAGAAACAATCTTGAAAATTTATATGCCTTGAAAAAAGCCGTTGGGCCGTTTTGCTTCATTGTTCAGATTTTGACGACAAGGAATGTTGACACTTGTCAACATTCCTTGTCGTCACTGAGACTTGGTACAAATATCATTTAGACAAAGTTCATATTGTAAATACTTATGTAGAGCAGGTAAATCTTTCTGTTGCAGTCTTCAACATTTTAAAACCAATTTTTACTGATTTATCTTCAGTTGATTTACTAAAAAAATATCTTCATGGTATGACCCAAAACGCCATCGAGGCACTCAACCAGATTAAAAAATACTTTTGTGGGTAGAGTGGTCTTAGAGTCTGCAGTTAATTCATCTGTTATTGAATTTAATGAAGGTCCTAATGGAATCCTCTCTGTACTAAATAAATTTCAACTAACAGGATATGTTACCTCTATAAAACTTAATGAAAAGAAGAAAGTAACTGTAAAGCGATCTCTCCAAAAGTTCATTGACCGTGTAAAAAGAGAAGGAAACAACTAAGAACAATTAAAAAGGGTTACTTAGACAGAGATAATGAAGATAAAAACTTAAAATATATTCCTGGAGGGTTTTGATATGTTTTTTTTTAACTTTTGTTATGGTTTTATTCTTTTGTTTTATGTATTTGTCATTTCCTCAAAATAAAGTTTTGTCTAGAATACAAATCTTTAAAACATGATAATTTTGGACTCGTTTAAGCTTTTGATCTAAGTTTTTTTTTGATTTTCCACATAATTAAAAAGAATCTGGATGAGAGAAGGATATTTAAAACAAAATAAGAAAAGTACTTTTTTATGAGACTAATGTTGGCCATTTGTTCACCAATTTTCTATGTTTGTTTCAAATATTGTAACTTTTTATATACTGTGAATAATATAAAATGCTTCTCTCATCCGGATTAATACACCTCAATGAGTATATACACCAATTTTCAGCTTGATACGATAAATATTTTGATTGCTAGCTTGTCACAAAAATGGATTTTTTTTCATTAATTTTTTAAATAATTGGGTAATCGAGACATTTTTTTTTTATAAATTGATTTTATAAATAGTTTATAGAACCACATTTTTGGTAAAAAAAATTAAATCAAAAACTCTTTGCAATCAAAAGTTAACCTTTTCTGTAGAGGACCACCTTAAGTCTTCTTATTGTAGGTTATTAACTTAATGAATGAACTACTTCGATTAAAAAAAGCAAAAAAAATAACAGCGAAAAAATATTCATGATCCACGGATTACCATTGACAAAAAAGATTTTGAATTTTCAAACCGCCACCTTATCTCTTATTTTTTTTCTTTTCTCTGATCTTGGAAAATGCAAAAGAAATCTTTAATTGTACTACTATTTTTTGAAAAAGATAGAAAAGGATTGTTTCTACACTTCTAGTTAAAATTGAATGGGGAAAGAAGGTGGTGAATATAAGTTGTAAATATTTTTGCGGTAAGTTTAAAATATAAATTTTATATATTTATTTGTGTCAGCAATCATTTAGATTTCAAGGTGATTTCCGTCATAAGATGTCTAAGCTTTGACGGGTTTTATATAAATATTTTTTGAGATTTTATAGCGAATATATTTAATAATGATCTCTCCAGGATAAGTTTTCATATATTAAAACGAAAAGTAATTTGTTTGTGAAAGAGCGCTCAATTTTGATGTTATTTATATACAATTTTGATGTTATTTATACACTGTAAAAAAACTTCGGAGTATTTATCGGGTTTTTTCCGTCGTTATGTTACGGAAAAAATCCGTTTTCAATAAATTACGGTCTTTTACCTATACTTTTAAGACTTTTAAAATAATCACATCATTATACATGATTTTGTCCGTAATTATGATAAGGAAAAGTTCAATAACTTTAAATTACAGACTTTAACCGTATATTTTAGTATACTTTAGTATAGCCTCTAATTAGGATGAGTCAATGATATATTATATAAACTAGATGTCTAACTTCGATCCGAAAAGTGAAGCCGCTTTTTGCCCTTTTTACAAATGGCGGTATAAATTGTAAACAAATATTTTTAACTTTTCTTTTCTTAAATGAAGTAAATATATTTTAAATTTAAATATTATTTATGTAAAAGTGTTAAGCGGAAATTAGAATACTTGTAAAATATAATGATTTATGATTCCTTAATTTATTTTCGATTAAAAAAGGATTAAAATTTTGAATAGAAAAGTAAAATGACAGACGCTTTTGAAGCATTTTTATGAATTAAAATACTTTCTAATAAAAATAGGCTTATAAAAAAACTTTTGTAAGTATTTAATTGTTATTAAAACTTATTTTTGAATTATCTTTAATTTATTGGGAGCTTTTGACTTGCACTTTTAACTTTTATTCCAAACTTCGGCTTCAGCTTTTGCCCTTTTTACAAATGCCGGACTATAAACAAAAAAATATTGTTATAAACAAAAAAAGCGGCTTCATTTTTTGTCCAATAAAATCCCGTAAGTTAGACATCTAGTTTATATAATATATCATTGGGATGAGCTATTCCCTGAGATGATTCCAGATTTCGATTGATGTAAAATTTATTACCCCGTTTAGTCCAAAACATGTTTGTTTCGTATGCCGTACTAAGAAAAGTATTAGAACCAGAGTTGTTAGTCCTTAGCCTTAGCCTTGGCCTGGCCTTAAGGCCAAAAATTGAGGCCTTAGCCTTGGTCTTGAAACTGCTGGCCTTGGCCTTAATTAGGCTTACTATACGTCCCGTTTAGACCGGGATTGTCCCTTTTTTATGCCATTTGTCCCAATGTCTTAACGGTTTTTGTTTTGTCCCTTTTTCGGTAAAAAAATAAAAAAAAATTTTCAATTTGTTCCAAACAAAATTCATGATTTTGAATTTTAAATAAAACATAGACTACGAAAATCATAATATTTTGATACTAATACAAATACTAACAATTACTTTCTAGGTCTACATTTTACCAAGAATTCAAAGTCTAATTGTGAATCATCTTAAATAACACTTACCGTTAACTTTATTAGTGGATGTATTTAAGAAGCCATGATTTTTTGTTTGTTTAATATGCTAAAAAGAAATTTACAAAAGAACTTCAAAAAGATTACCCATTTGTGAAAAAAATTAGTGGTGAGGATAACACAGTGCTTTGTCAGCATTGTTTAACAGAATTTTTAAGTTTAAATTTTATGCCATATAAAGTGTACCAAACACAAAGCTGGAGTTTCGGCTACAGCATGTTCTTTATCTATTAAAGGATTTTTTAATTTATTTATTGCAGCGAAGGAGGCTACATTTGCCTTTCATATAGCATTGCATAATTTTAGCTTTAAAAAATCTAACTGTAGTTTAAAACTAATCTCAAAGTTTTTTGATTTATTTAATGCTATAAATTTAATGCTGCAAGAACCAAATGTGAAGCAATAATTTTAAATCTTCTGGCACCTTTATCTGTAAAAGAGTTACCTGATGGCTTACAGAAGACACAATTTGTAAGTTTTTCTAATGACACATCAAATAGAAAGAAGTAAAACTATCACCAGTTGTTGTTAGAAACTTTTTACCACTGGAAGGTGTCAAAGTAAAACTTCTGGATTTTGAATCTGTTGATGGTGAAACATCTAAAATAGTGACTGATAAGCTAATTTCAACATTGCAGCTTCATAAAGTTAATAAAAAACCCTGCTTTTTGTTCTGACAATTGCTACACAAATTTTGGTGGAGTACATAGAAAAGGTAAAAAAAATGTTTACAACAGGCTCAAACAAAAACTTGATGTTAATAATTATGGCATAGGTTGTGGTGCTCATATTGTGCACAATACACTTTCAATCTGCTGTGAATGGTCTTCCAATTGAAATTGAAGCTCTTGCTGTTCAAATATATAAGTATTTTAATATCTACACAGTTCGAGTAACTGAGTTAACGTGCTTTGCAAGCATTTTTTGAGTTATATTTCTATTTAGTGCATGGACAGCTAAATAATTTTAATAAAACTGCATTAGTTGTGGAAAGAGTCAATCAAATGCAACAAACATTGAGATTTTTGCATAGATTGGACTTGATCACATACTGAAGTGGGAGTATATTGAACAATCTGTTGAAGCTATAAACAATATTTATGTTTTATCAGATGATCAACAAAAAATAATATTGACAGTTTTTTTGGTGAGATGTCAAGTCCAAAAACATTTTTTGCATAAAAAAAAAGAAAGAATGGAGTTCATTTAAAATCCAAACCGCTTATGTTGACAAATGGGTTCAATTATTCAAGTATTTTCAAAAAAAAGACATTGATGTACCTAATCTGGTAAAAGTTATGGAATACATTATATGATTGAAAAAAACATCTACACCTGTAGAGCGTATTTTTTCAATCATATAAAACATTTGGTCAGATGGCCGAGGCCTTTTGTAGGAGTTCACGGTACGTGCATTAGTGTACTGCAAGTTGAACTTTGGCATTACATGCTCACTTTTTTATGAAAAATTATAACTTGTTTGAAAAAGTATATTCTACTGAAAAGTATAACTCGTATAATAACAGTAAGCAGCTGAGTAATGGAGCAATTAAGCTCTTCTTTTTTTATATAAAGATTTTCATGAAACCTAGTTACAGGGTGCCATGTTATTTGAAGCACAAAGAAACACTATTTTTCTCCCCCTCATCCCTCTCTGGTCATTTATGCATCACCCCCTCCTCTTCCCCCACCCCCCACACACACACCCAGTACACCAATACCTCTTTCTTAACAAACCCTCTCTTTATCCCCTTCCCCTCCCTCCACCACCGCAACCCCTGCCTGTCCCGGTTTACAAATTCAAAATTATGGTAAGCTTAGCCTTAATTGTTTTGGCCTCGGCCTTAAAAAAAAATAGTTATTTTCTTATTGATATCGTTGAATTCTGTGCATAACCTTGGTCTATTTTTACAAAATGTGGTTTTATTGTCACAGCACTTGCCACTTACAGTTTTGTTAATAATTGGCCTTAACGTAAGGCAAAAATTGAAACGTTTGGTCTTAAAAATATTTGCATTGGCCTTGATTTTAAAATTCTAAATTTTGACCATGACCTTAAAACTTTTGGCCTTGGCCTTTTCCTAGTAATTTTTGGCCTTGGCCTTGTAACATGTAGCCTTGCCCTTGGTCTAGCTACTTTTGGCCTTGTTAACAACTCTGATTAGAACCTAATTGAATTGCATAAGATATGTAATGGACATATTTCCAATAATTATAATTAAATTTTTACATCCAATCGAAATATAGGGTTATGTCAGAAAATATCTTATCTAAATATCTAAAACACTAATCTGCCAACCCGAGATGACTCTTGGTTATGACGGAATAAAAAATTAAGTTTCGTGCAATTCTCTAATTAGGATTTGGTTTAAATTTACTAATGAAATGATTGATAGTTATTTATTAGCTGTTTATACATTAATCGTATTGTATACATAGTAAATTTTATGTTTTGTACACATAATAAATTTTAACTAAACTTTTATTTGAGTTTTAAAACTAAAATCTCATTGCTGTTTAGTAAAACCTGTGAAGTTAACTTTTGTTTTTTAAGGTATTGTTGTTGAAGTCAAAAAGAGTTATTATATTACAGCCTACATATCACTCATCATGAATCAAAATTTTAAAATTTTAAAACATTCAATTTTTGTCTACATTTGAGTTTATATTGCAAAAAGTTTTTTTTATATATCATAAAGTTATTTGTTTTATCAGATCTTAAAATACGTTTTAAAAATATCTCCTAATAATAATAAAATAGGCTAGAAAGTAAACACTAACATCGTTAAGAACAATAGAACCAATAACCCATATATATTATATGTAAATATGTGTTTTAAATGTGTATGTGTGTGCATATATATAATTATTTTTTTTATTCAACCATAACCAAGAGTTATCTTGGGTTAGCAGATTAGTGTTTTAGTGTTTAGAAATTTTTTTCTAAGATAACTCTCTATTTTGATATATATATATATAAATATATATATATATATCAAAATATATATTGAACTATTATATATTAATATGTAATAGTTCATCGTTTGGTTTTTTGAAAAGCTTATAAGAATTTTCAGAGAGGTTAAATGTGACATCAAGAAAATTCACAATTTTTAAATTTATGTTTATTTTGATTTGAAAGCCGATATTTTCAAAAATTTTTATAATATCTTTTCTAATTTTGTCGAGCTGTGGACCAGATTTTCTATGCATTACTATTAAACCATCTTCGCGATAAAGGCCTAAATCTTTTATATTGATTATTTTACTTAACAAATCTAAAATATATAGTCCAACAAATTCACAAATTTCTGCTCCGTCATAACAGCCCATTGTTACATCAAAGCAGTCATGTATGTTTTTCTTTTTCCAAGTTTCCTTATTAAAATAAAGTAAGGTTTTTCTACAATGTTTTATTATACGGATTGTGTCATCAGGAATAGCTGTGTGGCTTTTTGCAAATTCAATAGTCTTATCTAAAATATCTGCGGTTATTGAGGGGTAAAAATCATTAATGTCAAATTGAATAAATGTACAGTCATTTTTATTTTCGATTATGGAGAACCAATTTATAACATCAGTGGTATTTTTCCACTGTTGCAAATTTAATTTATTTCTAAGAATATTATTAATTTTGTCCAATTTAATTTTGCTTACATGTCCAATCTCACTTTTTGAGGGAACCAATAATCTACAAGGAAGTTTGTTTTGAAAATTTGGTTTATGGTCTTTTAGTGTTACGAAGGCTTGGGCAGGGGCAGTTGATTCGATTCTATTATCAAGGTTTATTTTTTTAGCAATAGTAGTTAGCTACAGTTGCACAAAAAATATGGAAAGAATTATAAATGGTCACAATAAGGCTTTGTTAAACAAAAAAGAAATCCTAAATGGAAAAACTACAGAAAATTGTAATTGTAAACAAAAAATCAATTGTCCAATGAGTGGAAGTTGTTTATCAAAAAATGTGGTATATAAATGTGTTGTTTCCTCTAAGAATGTACCTGATAAACAATATATTGGCATAACAGAGGGTGAATGGAAAAAACGTTTTGCCAATCATAAGCAATCTTTCAAGAATAAAAAGTATTCAAAAGACACCATGCTGTCAAAATATATATGGGAATTAAAAGAAAAAAATATTGATGATTTTATACTGAATTGGTCTATCCTTAAAACAGCGCCTGCATATAACAATATTTCCAAAAAATGCATACTATGCCTACAAGAAAAATTTGAAATAATTACACATGCAAATCAAGAATGCTTATTAAACAAAAGATCGGAATTAATTTCTAAATGTAGGCACGAAAATAAGTTTCTCCTAAAAAACTATAAAAATAAATGAGTTCAAATAATATTTACATTAACTACCCTTTTTAAAAAAACATTTAAAAAAAATAGCATAAGTAATCATTTCTAAAGAATTCTTTTTATAATAGTGTCAGCAAATTCCACAAATGTGTGAAAATTTACAGTAGTTAAGACATTTGCAACTTCCTGTAATTTAATTTTTGGTATAAATTGAAGTTTTATTAATTTGATCATCCATTTCTGATGAATCTTTGTTTATGAAACACAGTGTTAAACGGAAAAAATTTTTGTTAAGTGATATTCTACTACTAATATATATATATATATATATATATATATATATATATATATATATATATATATATATATATATATATATATATATAATATATATATATATATATATATATATATATATATATATATATATGTATATATGTATGTATATATATATATCCCCTTAACTGTGGCGTAGAATTAAAAATTACATTCTCTATTTTAGCAAAATATATTTGTTTATGTTGCTTTTAAGTTGCTTACTTTTTGTCGTATAGTGCGCCGTGAATTGTAAACGGGTTTTTTTTTTCAGAAAAAAAAACGATAATTAAAAAAAAAAAGTTTGAGTTTTTTTACATATAAATGTTGAAGAGGAACCAAATTTGCTGACAGCACACAAACCAACATAACAGTTCATACAAATATATCTTGTCTTTGATCTTACTTTGTTCTCAGAGCATACAACGCACTTTCGGTTTGACAATTTTCCCTGTAGCTGGAATACTTTCAATGAAATAAAGTTCTGTTAATCGTAAAGGAGAAGGTAATATATGAGTCCTTTTTTCCCCTCTGATTTAATATATTTAACAATACTCTCTTAAATAATTGATTCTCTATACTATAAAGTTGTTATATTAGGTGATAACTTGTTTTTTATAATATTTGCATCAAATGCACACAAACTAATTAGGTGCATGAAAATCTTTTTATACCACTTTTTTACTCTTTTTCTTTCGGTATTTGTATGTTGTTAACCTTTGCGTTGATGCTAGAAGTCTCATTCCTATATTGGAAAGTCCAGTATTTTCTTTACCTTTTAACAGTGGCTATATTAATTGGAACATAGGTATTCAGCATATGCATATTTCTTTTATCTTGCCATTTGGTACAGATTATATTTGTTTTTGTATCATATTGTACTAAAATATCACTAATTTTAAGATTCTTAGAATTCTTTTTATCTTGTGAAAAAATGTTTGTGATTAATGCTTAATGCGCCAATACAATTAGTATTACGATCTAGCAATGCTTTGTAAATCTCATAACATATGTACCAGTTATCATTAATGCAATTATAACTTTAGTAGCTTGATATTGTCTAAATCAGTAGCAAAATTGTAGCTCATTTCAGTTCCAGTGTACAAAAAAACAATTCGAAATATAACCTGATTCAGATTCACACAATATGTAAACTTAACTGTTAAAAAAAAAGTGTTAACTGGGATGGTCTATTCCTTAATCAAAACTCTGATAAAGCTTACTATATATATTCATATCAGAGTATTATAAATATTATAACAAAGCATTTCCAGAAGTTTCAAAATTGGTTAAAACAAAAACGCTATTAAACCCTTGGATTACTAAAGGTTTTCTTAAATCTTCTAAAAAAAAAAAACAACTATATAACAACTTTCATAAAAAGAAACCATTCGTAATAAAACTAATTATAAAAACAACAAACAACTCTTTGAGTCAATTGTAAAAAAATCAAAAAAATATTATTATTTGGATCAACTAAAAAAGCACTCGAACGATCCTCAAAGTACTTGGCGTATTGTTAAGAAAGTCATTGGTAAAAATAATTCTGACAGAAATACTATTCCAAAATTACCCAAATTTAATAATAACTACGTTTTAAAGAAACAAGCAGTGGCTAAAACACTCAATGAATTTTTTGTAAATGTTGGTCCTTCATTAGCATCAAAAATTAAATCCTCACAAACCAGCTTTGATGCATACTTGGTTTCAAATAACACTAATATCATGTCTCATGAAAAACTTATTAAAGAAGAATTATTAGTCGCGGTTTCTTTAATCAAGCCCAAAAAAAGTATAAGAATTGACAATATAAGTAGTAGCATCATTATAAATTCAATAAAACTCATTACAATCCTACTCTTGTATCTATTTAATTTATCTTTAAGAGAAGGAGTTTTTCCCGAAAAGTTAAAAATCGCTAGAGTTGTCCCAATTTTAAAATCAGGTTATCCTTATGACGTTACTAATAATAGGCCGATCTCAATTCTTACATGTTTTTCAAAAATTCTAGAACAAATTATGTATAACAGACTCTATTCTTTCTTAAGCAAAAACAATATTTTGTAAATAAACAATTTGGTTTTAAATCTAGTCATTCTACTGATCACACAATCTTACATGTTGTACATGATATATTTAAAGGGTAAAAAAAGTATACTTTAGGTGTTTTTATAGATCTAAGAAAAGCCTTTAATGTCATATAATTCTTTTATCCAAACTCGAAATCTATGGTATAAGATATTCAAACTTGGCTTGGTTTAAAAGTTACTTGTTTAACAGGAAGCAATATATTTCATACGAAGGTGGAAAAAAACGGATAGTATGACTATCACATGCCACACCCTGTAAATATTGGACATTCATACTTTTGGAGAGCACAGAAAAAACCCTTTTGGGGTCTTGTTATATACACATATGTGACTTACCTGGCAAATTTTCAAAATCTTTTACCGACGTCCAATGGAGAAAAAGCAATTTGAAGTTTTTAGTAAAAATATCCAAAAAAGAACCAATAATTGTCAAAAATCATCTTCATCAATTTTCTTCAAAAGTGAAATTTTCTTGTACAATGATTCAAAAACATTACAAAACACAATTAATTAGAATAGTTTTACTTTTATCTTAGAGTAATTTCATCGAAATGTTTTTTATTATGAATGTATTATTATGAATAAAATGACTAGCACAAATAATGTGATATATTTTTAATTCTTGCTTTGTAAAAATTTAGTTTAAAATATTTTGAAATTTCCTAAAATGGGGATAACCTCAGATTTAAAAATAATCCCCTCTACCACCCTTACACAAAAAAACAATACCTGAAAAATAGGGTTGGTAACTTATTTATGGTGGAACCAAATTTAGTTACTGCTAATTTTTTTTTACTTTGCTTAGTGTCTGGAAAAATTTAGTTCCTGTTTAGTTTCTTTTAGTAATTCTGTTATTTTAATTGCTTTTAATCAGTATTTGAGTGTAAAAGCAAAGAATTCAACCTCTTGAATTAAATTTCGCCATTTTCTATAAAATATATTTTAATGTGGAAATTATTAGCTAAAAGTGCTAAAAGTAAATGTATTTGTCAATTGAATAAAGTTATAAAAAACGTCTAGCTGAACTTTAAAAAAAATTTAGTAATTTAGTTCCCGAAAAATTCTTTTTAGGTTCCAAAGAATATAAAAAGTAGAAAGTAAACAACTCTGAGGAAAATATAAATATCATGTTTTATGTTTACAGTGGTGAAAAACGTTTTTGTTACAAATCAAAATGCCAAACAAAGCCAGATCTCAGAAAAACTGTTTGTTTTTTGAGCATGAGAAAATGTGACAGAGAATTAACTGACTTTATGATTGCACGAGTGCTGAAACTTGTAAAAAGTGATTTGAAATTTGAGGATGAAAGAGTTCCAAGAGGAATTTGCAACACTTGCCGTATTCTTCTGCAAAAAAGAGACATTGGTGATTTGAACAGTCCACTACCACCACTTTACAATTTTGACTCCATTGTTATAAAGTCTCTTTATAACAATGGAGTCAAAATTGTAAAGTGGTGCAAACAGCAAATAGGTGTGAATGCCTAATTTTCCAAATCAGTTAGCTCAATTTAAATCAACAGCATCCAATCTTCATTCAATCCTCGTCTAAGCAACAAACTAAGGATCAAACTATTGCAACACCAGGGATATCAAGTGCAAATCAACAACCTCCATCTGCAAAAAAAAGGTGCACACAATGTTTGTCAGTCATAGCTCGAGGTCACAGACATTTTTGCACACCTGGAACAAGACACAGAAATTTACAGTCATTGGTGCAAGATGACATTAAAGGGGCAGAGAAAATTGCAGTATCTGTCATTTCCATCAAAGAAGCCTCTCCTGATGGAACAGTTGGACCCAGTCAAGGAACTTGTGGAAAATTGTTTCCAGTTACACCAGGTAACATTTGAATAAAAGAAGTTTATCTCTTAGACACACCCTTTTTAACCCCTTGCATATTAAATTTGCTGCTGTATACTATAATAAATTATTCATATGCACTAAAACTTCTTGAAATGGCAATATACAAAATGGCAATTTTAATAGCATAAATTTCAAATTAGTCTACTGGAAACTGTCATGTACACATTTAGATTTGAGGCATTTTTTTCTTTACATGTAAAAAAAATGCAGTGATTTGTATTATATGTTTCCTCTGGTTTTTAGTATTTTTTGTCTGCTATGCAAGATAAACATATTAAAAAATAATACCGTTCAAATTAATTTTGCATTGCTGTTTTTTATTTATACCACATTACTTGTTTCAATACAATGAAATACTATAAAATAACATAGTTTTGATTTAGAGCAATAAAAATTGTGGCCAAAATAGGTGCAAAGTTCTTTGAATCTTGTTTAACCAATAGAGAACCATCCTATGCAATGGTCTGAATTTTATACCAATAAGCTAGAAAAAATAGATTTTGTTGTGAAATTATTTTGAAAGAGATAAACTTGTTTGTTCTTTTTTTATTCGGCCCCTTCCGTTGCTCACAAAGTAAACAGCACACCTCTTACAACTCAAAGTTTAGTGAATGTTCAACTAAACATTGGACTTTCCAATTCAGGAATGAGACTTTTAGCATCAACGCTAAACAAATCCACTGGGATTCGCCTAGTTGAGTCATATTTTGAGCAAAAAGCTGCTGCTGGACAAAAGCTGCTGCTGCAAAAAAGCTGCTGTTGGACAAACTCTTGCAGATTTCTTCACCTTGTCAGAGTCAAATTTTACCATGGAAAAGGGAAAAGAAGAAAAGCGATCAATGGTTCACTGCATAAACCTGCAAGACCTAACAAATCATGTTTTGCATTCAAGAGATTACTCCCCTCAGCATTTAGTCAAGCTGAGAAATAGATGGTGGTGATTCATTTCTGGAAATTAGTCTTGGCATTATAAGCACAGAAGAAGTTGATAAGTCAAAAAGTCCTCAACAAAAAAGTTCACGCCTACTCACAAACTCAATTGCTCGTGATACAGGTGTGAAGCGTCAACTCATTGTTGCAATTGTGTAAGATGTGCCTGAAACATATGCGACTGTCAAGGTAATGATGGACCAAATTCATGTTGAAGACGTCTCTTTTGTCATCTCTTATGATCTCAAAATTGCTAACATCTTATATGGAATTCAGTCTCATTCAAGTAAACACCACTGCTGTTGGTGTAACATTGATTCAGACAACCTCTCAGCATGTGAAGTTTCCAGAAGTTTTGGTTCAATACAAGAGAGCTACAGAGCATTTGTGTCTGCTGGCTCCAAATTCAAAATGGCTAAAGATTTTGACAACACAATTTATCCTCCTTTGATCAACATGGAGGACTTGAGACTTATTTTGGACATCATTCCACCAATGGAACTACATTTGCTACTAGGAATTGTCAATCATCTTTTCAAAAATCTCTCAGAACTTTGGCCAGGAGCAAAACAATGGCCTGCTCTGTTGCACATTCAACTTCAGCCATACCACGGGGGACAATTTGCTGGAAATGAATGTCACAAACTTTTGCAAAATGTTGACATTCTTCAAAGACTGGCTGAAAAGGCTTGTGCTTATGAAGCTCAGGGTTTCATTAAAACATTTCGCAATGTTAGAGATGTTGTTTCTTCCTGCTTTGGAAAGTCAGTTGAGGGTGACTTCAAAGAAAAAATTGAAAAGTTAAAAATTTTCTCTCTTTGCCAGTTAAAGTGACTCCAAAGGCACATGCAGTTTTTTATCACATTTCCGAGTTCATTGATCGACATGGGTCTGCACTTAGATTGTTCAGTGAACAAGCAACTGAAGCAATACATTCAAATTTTAAGACTCACTGGCAAAGATTCAAGCAAACCCCTTCACATCCTGAGTATGGAACCCAGCTTCTACACTGTGTTGTGGAATTTAACAGCAAACATGCTTAAAAGTTAGAAGAAATATTTTCAGAAAAATGTTTAAAAGAATTTTCAGAGAATTTTGTTTCCAAGTGTTAAAAACATTGAATTGTTAACACTGATAAAAGCAATATTTGAATTTATTGGCACAAAATTGTAAAACTGTTTTAATTAATTGTGTTTGTAATATTTTGGTATCATTGTTCAATAAAGTTTCACTTTTGAAGAAAATTAATGCCAATAAATAAAAACTATTTTTGACATTTTTGGTTCTTTTTTGAATATTTTTACTAAAAACTTCAAATTGCTTTTTCTCCCTTGGACGTCAGTAAAAGATTTTGAAAATTTGCCAGGTAAGTCACCTATGTGTATATTGCAAGACCCCAAAAGGGTTTTTCTCTGCTCTCCAAAAGTATTAACGTCCAATACTTACAGGGTATGATGCGGTGTTTCCCAGGGTTCAATACTAGGACCCCTTTTATTTCTAGCTTATATTAATGACATAAATAATTTTTCTAATATCTTAAACTCAACTTTATTTACCGATGATACTAACTTGTTTTATTCCAATGAAGATGTTAATATTTTATTTTCAACAGTAAACAAAGAACTTGATAAACTAAGCCAATGGTTTAAATCCAATAAACCATCCCTAAACATTAATAAAACTAAATATAAATTATTCCATCATGCTTCTAAAAAAAAAATATCCCCTCGAAACTACCGAATCTTTTTGTTGATAGTAATTTACTAAAAAAGGAAATATCGTTCAATTTTTTGGGCGTAATTCTAAATGAAAATATTAATTGGAGAGAACATATAAATATAATTGAGAATAAAATTTCAAACATTATTGGTATACTGTATAAAGTTAAACAGTTTTTAAACCAATCTTGTTTGAAATACATATACTTTTCATTTATACATTGTTACCTAAACTATGCAAATATTGCTTGGTGCAGCGCCAACGTTACAAAAATAAATAAACTTCTCAGTAAACAAAAACATGCTATTAGGATTATTAAAAATGAAGGTCGACTCTCCAATACAAAAATACCTTTTAGTAAACTCAATATATTAAATGCTTTCAAAATAAATCTTTATCAAATTCTTATATTTATGTTTAAAATTGATATATAAACGGCACCGCCTTTGTTTTACTCAATATTTAAAAAATAAATCATATTTACAGCACAAGATTCTCAAAAAATAACTTTAGTCAATCCAAAACCTATTAATTAGTCACTAAATACTCAATTACAAATCGGGGACCTAAATTATGGAATACACTTTTAAATGATGATCTTAAAACACACTCTTAGCTTAATCAATTTAAAACAAAACTTAGGCTAACTCTTCTACTAAACGGCAATGAATTAAATTTCTTCTAAAGCGTTAAATAAGAGTACTCTTATGATTTGATTTATATAATTATGGGTATTTTATTAATTTTAAATATACGCATATAAAATAAAAAAAAATTCTATTGTAAATTTTTTACACGATTTAATTTTATCATTTGTTTATTACGGAGGATTTAAAAAAGTTTAAACTATATATTCTTGAAATCTTATGTAAAAAGTACCCCTAATTGTTTGGCATGTATTTATATGCGAGTGTGTGCATTCACTTTTTAGCTTTTTGTTTTTGTTATCTATATACTTTTTTTTTTTTAATTTTTTTTTTAATTTTTTTTTTCTTTCTTTATTTAAAATATAATTTAAAAAAAAATTTAATTAACATTTAAAAGATTTTGTATTATCTTACACGTTTTTTTAAAAGCTATGCTATATGTGGTATATATTACGGGGCTTAGTGATAAGACAACTATAGTCTTCTTTTTTCTCCTGACATGTAAATTTATATTTATTTACTTAGTTATTGTAATTATTGTCAAACGACGAAATATATATACTATAAGACTTCATATTAATTCTTTAACTTTTGCTTTGAATGAATTGCTACCAGCTTAAGTGATCTTTCTGAAGCAGTCGTGATTCATCTTATGATACATTTTTATGTGGTACGTACAGAGTTTTGAACTTGTTTACAAAGTAGTTATAGATTAGTTCTAACTTTGCTTTTTACTAAAATATTTTGGCAATTTACTGTTGCTAACAAAATGAAGAACCACTGCGTGCCGTGGCGCAGTGGTTAGAACGCTTGCTTTATAAGCAGGAGATCCAGGTTCGAAACGAGCTCTGGACATATTTTCGCGTCACGGTAAGGAAGGAGGCGTGAACTTCCTGGTTAAATGCACTTCCGCGGTGCTCTGTGACAAGACCGTTGGGACTTCTTGGGGCACCTAAAATAAATAAAAAAAACAAAAAAAAAAAGAAACTTATCAATAAGACAAAACCATACTTATCATAGAACATTACTTTTCAAATTAATGGTGTGTCAAACAAAAGGTTTGTTGAAAAATACATTGTATTTTTCAACAAACCTTTGTATGTTAGTTTCAACAAGATTCCACTATATGAAATAAATGCTTTGTACAACCTGATATCATTTCTGACTAAAGGAATCCATTTCTAAACTATAGATCTACGTTAGAGCTCATTATTTTTACGACGTTCTGCAGCAGAAAACTTAGCTCTAAGACTTTGAATAAGGTCAACAAGCTCGTCGTTACACAGTCATCAAATAAAGTAAAAGGGTCACTATCAACTAAGAAACTTAGGTGAGGTCCTGGGTTTCCTTGAAAATTTACAAAACTCGCAATATAACTGACAGCATCAATCCAATTTTGTTCGTTGTCAAAAATAGTTTACTAATCCATCCAGTCGGCGTGACGTCATTCCGGATAAAAAAGTATTGTTTTAAAATTAACTGAATGAATTGAGGGACAAAAAAAACTAAAATATCAGTTGCGGGTTGTTGAGTTATTTTTGAAAAAAATTTCTGAAAAGTTGTTGTGCAGTAGGTTGCATAACACGGCGATTTTTTTTGCCTTAAAAATTCCTAAAGCTTTTTTTGTGGAAATACGAAATTTGGTCCAAACGTCCGCAATTTTTTATTTTTTATGAAAAATAAACGAAAATTTACCATCTTTAGCATTGAATCAGGGCTATAAATATAAGTTTATGTATTTTTATTTTAATTTTTATTAAAGTGTAAATACATATCAGGCGTTTCTTTATAAAATCTGCTCTTTAAAAGTTATATAGATATTAAAATTCAATTTATTTAAAAAACTAGTACAAAAACTAGAAATAATCAGCTGGATAGACTAAATGACGGTTTTTTTAATTATCAATCTTATTACTTTATAAAGATAAATTTCATTTAGATCTCAAATTCTAGTTTACAACTATATGTCTAAATTACAGTTAAATAGTAGTTTTAAGCAAAATTAACATAAAAACCACTGTTTTTTAATGAAATACATATATATATTTACGACATTCGTCATCAGAAGGTATATGTTGTAATCTTAGATATAAACATTATGAACCCATGTGTGAGTTTTTAGATCATAACATGCATCATGGATTGAGTCTATCCACGAGTTTGATAGTAGGTTACTTTATCGCTAAAAAGATGGTTCAGAAACCATTTTCAATTTTTATTTCGAGAAAATTTATTTACGTGGCGCGTAAAAATATAATAAATTGTTTTCGTTACATCCGTATCCGAAAATCTCGTAAACCATAGCAAGTGGGAGAAAATCAATCAAAAAAATCTTTTGATTTCGCGATACAGTCACGTGATTCCGACTGGATGGATGGCATAACATCACTTTCAACAACATAAGTTTTCATCATCTCCTGACGAGTTTGTAACTTCTTCTTCTGTCACAGATTTTATTAATCTTTCATCAGAAGAATTATTATCAGAACTGAAGTCGGATAAATCATCAGTGTCTTCCACATATTTAATTAGATCTTTAACAGTACATTAATTCTTTTAAGATTTTTTTGCCGTAGAGAAAATCTTATCTTTCTTTACTAAATTTGTGCAGTGTCATTTCAAGCTTTTAGCTATATTTAAAATAAAACTTTAGAATATATAATAAACACAATATTACTGTTACCGAATAAAATTGTTAAACAAACTAACATATATATATATATCCGTCAGGCACACATTGCACACATTGTTTATATTGTAAAAGTAGGAAAATGTTATGTAAATTCACAATATGTACAACGGCTGGTAGTCATTGTACATATTGTGAATTGAAGTGATTCATGAAGATTTATTATGTTTTTTTACTGTAATAATACTGTTAATAGTTGTAATATTTTTTTGTTGTTGAACTTTTGTGAAATAATTTTAAAATTTATAAGCTTTTTGTTTTATTTTTAGGATTTAAAATTTAAACATTTTAAATCAAAGTCATAAATACAGCTATATAGATAGCTGCAAGTTGCTATTACTTTTAGTAGTCCTTCATAAATTCAGGGGCTGAATTAAAGAGTTTAAAAACTTTAATCATTAAAAATGCAAGTTTTGGAGATGTGTTCTATGATGGAGATGTGTACTTGGGTCTTTTTTAACATTTTCCTATTTTAATCTTTTTTTTAAGTTTTTTTTTTTCTTTTATTATTTATTTTAATTTAATTTAATATTGTCTTCTTTAAACAATTCATTAATATACAAACAAAATTTTTTATGGACTATGTGGAGTGCTTTTATATGAATTTTATTAATGAGGTTGTCATTGCATTTTTAGGTAACCATCCAGATCAAAGAGCAGTATTGAAATTTAGAACTTATATATGCGTTAAATAATAGAACAGTTTATTTATAAGATTTTCTTATTTAAGAAAAGTCAATGTACTAATTATTAACTTTTTCGCATAGAGCTTTAATGTGATAACCAAACTTTTAATCTTTGTCAATGGTAACGTAAGCAGCCTAACTTTATTCGAAGCAAAAACCTTGTCTTTAGCAAGCTTTAGCATTAAAAATTGGTAGATTTAACTGTTATGATATTTTTAACTTTTAATTGATATTGATTTTAACTTTTATAAGTAATTTAAATATTTTGGGATTTACGATCTTATAATTAAACTTAAATCATTCAATGGTGTTTAATGGCGTTTTTATTAAATGGCGTTCTGTGTTTTGTTAAACAATCAAAAAATAATTTTTTCTAAAAGATTTTCGAAAACATAGAGAGTCTTTTCGTCAGTTTAATATATGCTTATATCTTTTTAACAAATCATGACAAATTATGTTGTAAGCTTTTAAAGCATAAGCATAGAACCAGATGCGTGAGTATAGATGTCATGAGTGGAAGTATCATTACAACTTTTGCCGACTGAAAAAAAAAGGACTTTTTTTTAAATTTTCCGACTGCCTAGTCAATTGTCTAAGTTTACCGAATAGTTTGTCTAAAGAGTCAACATTTGCCAACTGACTTGTCTTAAGGGTCAAATTTGCCGACTAAATGAACAAAAAAAGTCATTGATGGGAGGTGGAGGTGGGGGAGGGGGTAAAGAAGGGTAACTCCCTCCCCCAATCGCGCCGGCATTACATAAAACCAATAATATCTTCTTTGACCAAGTAATCACGCCGTTTTTCAACTGTGCATGCTGAGTGCCACATCATCTAAAAAAGACACATACCAAAATGTTCAAATTGGAATCAATACTCCTAATTTATCATTTGATGAGATGCTCTAGAGGTTTTAAACAATTATGTATATAGTCGTGCTGATTGGGTAGACATAGAGTTAAGGTGGTACTACTCTGCAAATTTTATTTTCCAAAATAAGTATTTTTTTCTTAAAATGATAAGCATTTTTCGAAAGTAGTTAAAAACTGAATACAAAAAGCACCATTTTTTTTACTTATTTGTCACAAAAAAATGCGGAGTCAGCAAAAAAAAAAGCAAAAAACATGCAGTTACAAGAACATTAATAACATAAGTAATATTTGAGATAAAAGCTTTAAATTTTACAAACATATAGCTAAATGGTTGTATGAGGGTCCCTAGTAAAATTCTTCAAAATTATTGAAACAAAGTAAAATGGCAGATATTATTATTAACATTTTTTAATTATTCTACTACCAGCCCTTTCTAGAATATCAATGAACAAACTGTGAAAATTTCAAAGGAAAAGAGCAAGCAGTTTCTGAGATATTAATACTCTAGTTTAAAAATATTTAAAAAATATTATTTTGAGAAAAACAGTTTTTAAAATACAAAATATAATAAACTAAAAAACATCAGAACTGAGCAGAAAAATATGATTTACCACCTTCAAATTTTTGTTCTGTGTCAAAATAACCCTTTTACAAATCCAATAAAAAAATTGTAAAAATAGGACATAAATATAAACAGACATGGTTGCTAAGGTTGTTGCTAGGGGTCTGAAAATAAGCATGTTGCCAATGAATACAAATTTTGGGACTTTCTGTTAATTTTTGAAGAAAAGTGATTTTGTGATTTAGGATATTTAAACTGTTAGAATTTAAAAAAAAAAAATTTTTTTTTTGCTGATTTACACAGAGTAGTACCACTTTAAGAATCTGTTGAAATCTTCAAAAATGATTTTCAAAAAAAGTTGATCTTTCTCAAGAATTCAGAAATAGTAAGTTCAATGCATTCCTTCAAAACTTTCTCTCGCAGATTATAATAGAATGATGGTTTCAGTGTGGCTGCCTCAAATTTATGATGAATCCACCAATTTTTAAAGGGATTGAGGTCAGGAGTAATACTAGCCCCAAGCCAAAAACCTCAATTATATTCCGATTTGAAGGATATTTGTAGCCATCAGGACTACAAATATCCAGCAAAACTTTCGCAGTATTTCTGCAACTCTGTAATAAGTTTTCATTAATAATTTTGAAAAGCAGACAATTCGATCTCTGATTTTTTGAGAAAAACATCGTTTTTTAGTTACATAAAAAACTGTACCTATGTTACATTGTATTGTAATTTTGCATTCATATCCATATAAATTGTTTTGTTATTGTATGAGTGTTATTAAAAGAAAAACCGTCAACAAAGATTTTTTTTTGGTAATACACATTTTACTTATGTTACCTTTAAAAATACGAAATATCTTTGATGGAATATGATTTTTAGATTGAAAGTCAATATTTAATGAAACCCTTTAATTGTCACAATATTTTGTGAACCACAAGCGCAAAAAACAATCGATAAAATTTGAAAAGCACTGGCGTAAGGATACGCTTTCGGATAACGGCGAAATGTATTACTAAATTTGTTCCAAAATTCTTTTTTTTACAAATTTACTATGTAGATCACTAACATTATTATGTATTGTGCTGATTCTTATAATTACTAATTTCCTTGTTGGGTTTAATTATGTGTATACTAAAACTAACCTAAATGTATATTTTAGCTTACATATTATTATATTAAGAATAAAATCTCCTGTTAGCTTAGAACTAAATAAAGACTATTAAATTCACTACACTACAATTTATTGTTCATATTTTAATGGATAAATATCTAAGACCGGAACGATTTGACAGCAATCTTAACTCTGCATCAGCTTCTAAAGAGTGGTCACACTAGTTTAGAACTTTTACAAACTTCATGAAAACTTTACAAACAGAAGATAAATTAGATGTCCTCATTAACTATTTGTCTCCTTCCGTGTTCGACTATATTGCTGTCATTGAATCATTTGATGGCGCTATGGAAATCCTGGAAACTTATTTGAAAACCTTGTTATTTTCCAGACATCAGTTAGCTCCACGTAAACAATCATCCAGAAAATCTATTGATGAGTTTTGGCAGGCATTACGTACACTCAATAAAGATTGCAACTTTAAACAGGTTTTTGCCTAAGAACATTGTAAATAATACATTCGCGATTCATTTATAAGTGGTCTAAGATCTCATCATATTGGCCAACAACTACTAGAATGCTCTACTCTTAAACTTACTGAGATAGTCAAGCTCGTTCATTGGAAAACGCTCAAAGAAATAACGAAATGTATTCACATATTGAGTATAGTAATGTTGATACAATTAATAAGCATTCTGAATGTATTACTGAGCTTGCTTCAGTTTCTACTAAGCCTAGTGGACTTTGTTATTTTTGTGGAAGTAAAATTCACCTGCCAGAGGGTAATGGTAAATGCCAGAGGGTAAATGGGCAAATACAAAGAAAAAAATCTTGTGAAAAAGCGCGCTCCAACGAACAGTAACTTAATAAAGGTTTACACATGCATGAACTACCCATAGCTTAAAAATTATGTCCGCTTTCCCAACCCTCCCTTCCCCCTACGTCAAAGTTTCTTTATGACCAATAACCTATTTCTGCTCAACAAAAAAAAGGAATAAAAAATCAATGGTTATTTAGCAGCCTCTATCAGCACTCATGCGGCAGGGAGCCCGTCTCTACACTACTGGTATACCCGCATGTTGACAATATTTGCCTCTAATTATAATAGAGCTACCCTTTATGATATACGTGAAAAAAAAATCCTTTCTCAATGCCCCGCCACAAACACTGCCCACATACATCAGAGTATTACCTAGAGTGCCCTCAAACAGGCAATGGATTTGAATACGCTACATAAGTAGAAAATTTCAGAGAAAAAATAACAATTTTTAAAAATTACTTTAATGTAAGCTGTTATTGCTAATTAGTTAATTTTACACGTAAAAGTAATTTGTTGTTACGATGTAGTTTAATTTTGCACTTTAAACTAATTCGCGTTTTTATCTCGAAATAAGTAAAAGTGCCATCGCTAATCTAGTTGATGCTCTAAAAATCATATTTTTGCTTTTGATGTCTTTAAGTTAGATAAGCTAAGGATTGATGCTTTCCGTAGATTTAAGGCGGCGAATAGATCTCGCTTTTTCTCCATCGGATTCAATAGCACTAAGTAAATTGTCTTTTTCCATCAGTGAAGAACTTTGCGAAGCTTCTAATCCATAGATGAAAAAATACTTTGTGGTAAATATAAGCTGTAAATATTTAGGTGATTTAAAAACTACTGAATAATTTGCACTTTTAAAAACTTTTTTTAACTTTGAGCTAATTCCTGAAACCCAAAGTAAAGATACCTTTAAATGACCTTGATAAATATTTCAACATTCTGATATTATAAATTTTCTTTAGCACCTTTTATGTTTCCTTTGTTTGTTAAACGATATGCATTTTCTTTAGAAAAAAGTGTAACAGGAAGTAGGCTTTTTACTAAATAAAAAGAAGATCTTTTTATTTAGTAAAAAGTCAACTTCCTGTTATAGATACTATCTATTATCTGTCATACTTAAAGTAGTATCTATTTTTGTCCAATATATAGTTGGAGGTGTCTTAATTACTGTGTTAGCATCCCAAGTTTACTATACATAAATGTTTGTTTTCTTTAGGAATCTCTGAAGCGGTTTTCACTCACCCGTAAGTTGGTTTTTGTATATATATATGTTGTGTCTGAACCTCTGGCGAGGTGTTCATTGTTACCATTAGGTTACTATAAATATGTTTGTGCTCTGATTGAATCTCCGGCGCAATGTTTGCTCACCCGTAAATTGTTATATTTATGTTTGTGTTCGACTTAAATCTTTTATGTAGTGTGAACTCAGTTACCAACTAGTGACTACAACTATATAAGATACACTCACCTTATATTCCAGTGTTCCTTTAGTTGTAATGTTTTTCCTAATGCATTTTCTATATATTTCGTTTAATGTTTAAAGTAATGCTTACAGAGGTAAGTTCTTTTAACTATTCCAGGTCAGGTTTAGAATCATCACAATCACTCTGCTACTGGTAATTTGTTACCCAGTGCTACCTCCCCGTGTCCTGTTGTTTTGTAGGATTTGCTTTTATAGACAAAGACTAGAAATAAGTTCTGACTTGAAATTCCCATGCCATTAGGCTCTTGATTGAGTATAGGCAACAAATGGTGTCTCGATAAAAATACTCATCTAGGGAAGATATTAACTGCATCCAGCTACTGAGTTGTAAAAAGCCTTCTTGGCAAACCCTTTAAGGGTATGCCAAGATAAATAATTTTGTTGACCACTTCTTCTTCATCTATTAGACTAACGTAAATATAAATCTGTGATACATTGTTTCTTGACTAGGATGATGAATGCATGATCTTCTTGGCTCTACTCATTGATTTTTGCATCCTTAATAGTGGCTATGAAACTTTTTCAGTTATCTCCTAATAAGGGTACAGCTCTAGAACTCAGTTTAATGCTTCAGAGGCCGGATGGTTGTAAATTTTACCGAACTATGTAGTAGATATCATAAAGGCTGATTCTATCATTAGCTGTATAATATCAAAGTATTATCAATGCCATGTTGAGGATGGATGGTGTTTGTGGTTTTGGTGTGCATTTTCTAGGTCCCATAAGAAACCCTAAGTTACTACTTTAGGTTAATGAGAAGGACTCAGGCAACTGTATTGCTCATTGTTTGAGATGCTTTTCTCTATCTATGAATGAGTCAATTTCTCTTTAATTTTAACTATGCCCAAAGTAGCCAAAAATGTAAAATTAAAAAACCATCACCACCACCTGACTATTTCAATATGCTCTTTTGCAAAGACTCCAATAATTACATACGTGGCTCGGGCGTATACTTATGCATCAATTCACTTATTTGTCGAGAAATCAGGTTTTTATTGTCCGACCATTCTTTTTTGTGCTTCTACTTAGCCCCTCTTTACGCTACCACATTTCTCTCTTTCGTTCCTTTATTTTTTTCCATTTCTCAAGACTGCACTTTTTAAGATGTAATTGCTAATCAAATTGATCCTTTTTTTTACCCCTCTGCTAATGTTGTTGTTACTAATAACTTTAATGCTCATTACAATAAATGGCTTGACTCTAACTCCACTATGCTTGCTAGCTTCTGTTTTTCGTAATCTCTTAATCAGATACTCCCTCCGTTCTGAAATACTGTTCCAATTTGCCTCTAATCATTTACCTTCACTCCTTAATTTGTCTCTTGTCCCTGGCCTGACCTTAGCTTGCGTTCAACTTCTCCGTGTTCTCCTTTAGGTTGTTCCGACCATGTAATAATATCTATAATTTTTTTATCTCGTACTTTTCGTTCAGGCTCAGTCTATCTTATCGTAGAAGATAGTATCTATTAAAGACCATTGGAAAACCTTCAGCAGTGTCATTAACAAAGTTAAGTCAAACAATCTATCTTTAATTTATGGATCTATCTCTTCCAAGGATAAGGCAGAACTATTTAAAAAAAAATTTTCCTTAAATTAAACTTTTGATTCTGCTGGCCATACTCTTCCTGAGATTCCAGTTATACAAGTTAACCCATTGCAATTCATCCAAAGCACTCCTGCTTCCGTTTCTAAAGTCATATCTCAATTAAACTCTTCTACGGTTTGTCGTCCACACAACATTTCAATAATAGTTTAACAAAAGTGTTCTCCAGAACTCTCTTCAATTCTTTCTAAACTATTTAATAAGTGCTTGACTGAGTCTTGTTTTCCTGCTTGCTGGAAAACAGTTTTTGTCAAATCATTTCTATCTAAGCGCAGCATTAGAGTCACCTACAAAGACCAACACTCTTCATTTCCTGTAACTTTGTGGGATACCTCAAGGTTTTATCCTTAACCCAATATTGTTTCTTATCTACATTTATGATCTTCCTGACAATCTTACATTTAAATTGGCTCTATTTGCTGATAACCCAACTTTAAACTCCAGTCTTGACAGGTGTTTAAACTTTTTTGTTTGTTTCTAATCAAAATCAAAAATAAGGTCGTAGACAACTTTTTTAGATGTTTGAGCAACTTTGAAACATGAAGAAAACTCCATTTTTGAGTACGTTCATATATATGAGGAAAGAGGATGGTATTTAAAAAATTGCGGTGATTGGAGACTGAGAACAACAAGTACCCTAATAGGATTGTTCCCCCCCAGCCCCAAGTATGAGGGCAATGAGTCAAAGTTGTTATTTTTTTTCAATATTAAGTTTAATTTATATCCATTTATGAATTTTAAATTTGACTCAATAATCTCTTGTTGTTTGGCTTTTAAGACCTTATAAAGCTTACAACCCCCTGAAATTGAGGGGGTTGTAACTTTTGCATGGTCATAATTTCAGAACACTAAGAGAATAATATATGAAACTCAAAATCTGTCGATCAATACAAATTATTTATGATTTAAAATATGATTTAAAAAAAAAACAATTTTAACTTATTGTCTTCATATTTGGGGCTAAAGGGGGGGGGGGGGAGAGGGCGAAGGTTTTAAGGTTTTTGTTGCTCTCAGTCTCTAATCACCGCAGTTTTTTACATAACTTCCTCATTCCTCATATATTTGAACATACCTAAATATGGAGTTTTTTTCATGTTTAAAAGTTGCTTAGCTTATCTAAAAAAGTTGTCTACGGCCTTGACGGTGTGCAAACATAAATGGTGATATGCAAACATGAACTATCTGTACTAGTATCACTAGTTACTAGTGTACTAGTTAAATACTAGTAGTACTCTCTACAAGTAGTACTAGTATGGAGTTCAGGCAACTTTTACAGCAAATGTAAATATTTGTTTATTTTAAATACATTGGATTCTGTAATATGTTTTATTTTTAAAAAGGTTTCAATCACTTTTGTAGCTTCTTTAGTTCCAAAGATATACGTGTTTTAATATTTTCAATTATAGACTTTTTATGAAATATTTTCTTAAAGTATTTCGTTAAATTTTTGGCACCAAAAAAAAACTTTTTTTTAATTTTTTTTTCTTGTGTAAAAACTTTTCGCGTTGACAAGCTTTTAATAAAATTTTATTAGAAATTAAATCGTAAATCAAAATTATTTGAACAATTTATGAATATAATTTTTTAACCGTAGAATATGTTTCAAACTTTTTTAACATAACTTAAATGGTTTAATTTATAATACGTTAGGCGTCACAAAACTTTGAGGAGAAATATTAATTTAAATTAACTTTTATTTGAACTTTCTTTAATAAATTATCAAGTAAAAAAAGTGGACCCAAATAAAACAGGCCGAAAACGTCGAAATACGTACAATATAAGGATAAATCTAAAATTAAACTTTACACAAATAGAAAAATGTTAGTCAACGATTTGTTTATAATTTCAGTTTTATCATAGATTCAAAAAAAAATTTAACCGCTTAGAGCAGTGTTTCCCAACCTTTTTAGTGCCATGCCCCACCAAAGCTCGTAAAAACATAAAATGTCCCCCATGTAACATATGAATAATTTTTAATATTATAAATTTTTCATAAGGAGCATAAATGATATACTGCAGAAAGAAATCAAAAAAAGTTATTAAACAAAAAAATTCAAGTAAACAAAATATAGTAAACAATAAATAAACAAAATAAAATGCATCAAGTCTAAAATAAATGAAATTTAGTTCCTTGTGTTTGATGCTGGTTACAAAGAGATTTTATATTGGGTTCCAATTGTGTTAGCTTCATTCTTAGATCTCCCCGTTGTGTTGTATCCAAACGATTTCTTTTTTTAAGTAACAAATTAGTTATGGCACTAAATCCGCATTTAGCTAAATATGAAGAAGGAAACGGTAATAATAGTTTTCTTGCACATTCTGTTGTGCTTGGATATTTAATTTTGTTTTTTTTAAAAAACCATGCCGTTGATCCTTTTATATGAAATGAAGTTTTAACTGACTCGTCATTCTGCATTTCTGCTAATTTTTCTTGGTACTGAATATTTGAAATATGAGATAAATTAACTATCAGTGGCTGCATCAACCAAGTTGGAAAATCAAAAATTTCTTTCAAATCGGAAATTCTTTCTTTTAAATCAGCCGATAAGTTTTTTAGATGCTCGGCAATATTAAGTATAGCGGTATTTTTTTTTTTTTTTCTTTTTGTAGTTAATTTAGGTGCTCCCAGAAGTCCTTACGGTCTTATCACAGAGCACCGCGGGAGAGCATTTAGCAAGAAGTTCACGCCTCCTTCCGTACCAATGTCGCTTATTTGGCTAGAGCTGGCATCGAACCTCGGACCTCTGGGTTCTGAGCCAGAACTCTAACCATTGCGCCACGGCTGCTCGTATCAGTTACTTCACCTTTTTAAAGTCAATGAAACTTTTCAAATTGTTTTTGGTAAATGTCTTTTTCAAATAGCTCAATAGACGTGATAAAATCAAATATCTTCGCTTTTGCATAGACAATAGTTATATTTGTTCCTTGAAGTTCTTTATTCAATATATTTAGTTTTTCAAAAATACCGGTTAAATAACTCAAATGTGCCTTAGAATCGATCGTTAACAGATATTGCATTTCAGCTTTGTCGCTTAAAAAATCACTAAAAGTATAAAACAGTTCCATAAATCTTTTTAAACAGTTCCTTTTCGAAAGCCATCTTACCTCAGTGTGAAGTAAAAGTCTCACTTGGGCTTCGTTGTTTTCTTCACAAAATAATTTAAAAATGCGCTCTTGTTTTGCATTTGCTTTTATAGAATTAATGCATTTTACAACCAAGTTCATTATTTTATTTAGAACAGGAGAAAGACTTTTAGCTACCAAGTTTTTCCTTTGAATAACACAGTGCGTAAGAAGCATATCTGGATTTTCATCTTTCATCAGTTTTAAGCAACCATTTTTTTTGCCCATCATATTAGGAGCAGCACAGAACGTTATATTTTTCATCGGTATTTTATTCGTATTTAAGTAACTTTTTAGAGTAGGGGAACACCGGGTAAGATGGCAAATGGGGCAAGATGACTTTCCATAAAACAACTCAACAAAAAAACTTAAAAATGGGTGAAAACGAAACTGCATTTCCATCTTGTATTTTAAAACGTATTTTAAAATGGTTTTTTAAAATATTATTAACGCAATTTTATGCGCATAAGTTTACTTTTTGCGCTAAAAAAAAATACCTTGCTTCCGGTTATTCAAAATGAATGGTGTCCTTCAGGTAAAACTTTTTTTTAAATATTTTTTTGTGGAGCGTGCTTATTTTGTATTACTTTAGTTAGAGTAGTAAGTATTTTTCAAATTTAAAAAATTGGAGGCAGTATTTGCAAAATAAGTCATCTTGCCCCGGTCACGTGACCAGATAACAATTTTATGAACTTATTATTTTAAATTTTATTTCAAATTTTTCAACTTCAATGCAGGCAATGAATTATTATGGTATCATGAACACACTGACAAAGCATTACTGTTTCATGACAGATAGTTTTACAATAACTCAGGCTTTTCAAAACGTTCGCCATCTTGCCCCATTTTCCCCTACTATATATATCTTTAGCGGTAGTGCTGCTTTTTAATGATTTGCAAAATAACATTTCTTCAGCGAAATCATTACTATCAATGTATCTGACATATGTAAGTAATACTGCTTCGCTGTCTCTCAATGTTGATTCGTCCATTTGCACCAAAAAAGGTCTTGTTTTTAATTTTACGATAAGTTTTATTTCAACATCTTTACTCATTTCGTCGATTCTTCTGCTGACAGTATTGTTACTTAGTGGCATGGTTTTCACGTCTTGGTCATCTTTTCCTAAAACAATTTTAACAAATGTTGATATTGAAGGCTTGATTAACTGCTCTCCTATTGTATGATTTTTCCCATATTTAGCGAAGAGTAATGAAATTTGATTGCTTCCCTCAAGAGTGCGATTAATATTAACATTATGAGCAGTAAAGAGAGACTTTAATGTTGCTCTTTTTTCATAATTTTTCTTTAAAATTTCTGGTTTCATTGATTCATTGCTCAAGCATTGTTGGCATAATAGACAAAAAAGTAACCGTGCATCATGGACAGCAGGTATGAGACCAAATTTTAAATACTCTTCCGAGTACTGCCGAATTTTTTTCTTGCTTGCACTACTCATGGGCTAAAAAATGAATTTTGAAATCAATCAGGAAATTAAAAATATATATTTTGTAATGGTTCGTATTCTTATTTATTATTGAAAGAGAATCCACGTTGGTCTTTGTATTATATTTATTTCTATATTTGAATATTAAATTATAAACAACTAGTTATATATAAACTGTGTGTAGTCTTCTCAACTTGTTATTCTAACTGTTTTTATGTTTAGTGCTATGGCTTTTAAGTGAGAATTCCTTGCGCGGAATTAGTCTCTCAAGGGAATACTTTCGCAATAAGTTTTCGTGCAAATCTCCAAAGGGAATTGCTTATTCCGCAATCGCTAATCGTTATTCTGAACTAGCGTTTGAAATGATTGTCCAGAGGGAATTGTTTTCGTAACAATCGTTACATATTTCTTTATTTTTCTATGAGGCATCTAAATTCTAAATAATTAATTAAGGTGGAAAACCCCTCAGAAATATGAAATTTTTGAAAAAAAAAAATTATTTTCTTGTTTTGTGCAAAATTTATTAGAGTTTCACAATCTGAAAACCATTTTTGAAAATTCGCTATAGATCTTCATTAAAATAGATTTTATTGAACCCTAGTATTTTAAGCTTCCTTAACAACCGCCATAGCAACGGCACTATTTTTTACCTTAACTAAAAAATAGTCCAAAATCCAATTTTTTCATATGAAGAATATATCTTATCAAGTGAATTGTATTTTCCATTGTTCAAAACAACTTTAGTATAAAAACAGTTACTGGAAAGCTCATAAATATATCATAAATCTTCTACAATGACGAAGGCATGCAGAATTAAACAAAGAACTAAAAATAATAAAAGGAAAAAAATTTTCAATGTAAAAAAAAAGTTAGTTGTAAATAATGTTGATATGGATGTAAATATGGAATCAAATAATGTAGATATGAACATAAATGTTACTGCAAGTGTTGCTGATGTAAATATAAATATAGAGAAACCAGTTGATTTAAACTTTATTAATTCTAATGAACTATGTGCTTCTGCTAAAAAAATAAAAAAAATTTCGTCATCAAGACCAAAGTTATCTAGTAATATAGTTACTGGATACCGTTTTATAGATTTAGAAATACTAAATTCTGTAATTTCTACCCTTATATGTCCAGTATGTATGTCATCTAAGTTGTTTCTCTCTGAAAATGAAAACAAGAGAAAAGGTCTAGCGTCTTGTCTTTATGTTAACTGCTGTGTATGTGATTATTCAAGAGAATTTTACACCTCAACATTGAATATACAAAAAAGTTTTGATATTAATACCAGGGCTGTATATGCTATGAGATCATGTGGTCAAGGCTATTCTGGATTCTCAAGATTTGTCTCATTAATGGACATGCCTAAACCAATGACTGCTAATAATTATAATAAAATTGTTATAAAACTAACTAATGCAGTAAAATCTGTAGCTGAAGACACTATGATGGATGCTGCTCAAGAATTAAAAGACTTGAAGAGTAATCTTGTTTTAAATTCTATTCCCGACCATGTGCCCAATATTGTTGATGTTGCAGTATCATGTGATGGCACTTGGCAGCGACGAGGCTATTCTTCAAACAATGGTGTTGTTTCTGTTATTTCGATGGAAACAGGCAAAGTAATAGATGTTGAAGCTATGAACAAGTTAAGTATACAATTTATTTGTTTTTTTAGGTTTGCATATATGCATATATATTATATGCTTATATGCATATATATGTTTGTCTGTGTGTATATAAACGCCCACCTGATTTGATATATATGTATACACAATACATATATATATATATTTATATATATATATATATATATATATATATATATATATATATATATATATATATATATACATACATACATACATATATATATATATATATATATATATATATATATATATATATATATATATATATATGTATATATACACACATATATATATATATATATATATATATATATATATATATATATATATATATATATATATATATATATTATTACATACTATATTATATATATATTACATATTATAAAAGATTGGTATTTTTTAAAATATTAAAATCTATTTGATGTTACATACTTCAGATTTTAATATGTTTTTCTCAAAATATAGGTATGTAAAGCATGTTTTCATAAAGAACATCTAAAGAAAGAAAACCCATTAGCTTATGAAAAATGGCATGATAAACATAAATGTGCTTTTAATTACCAAGGACTACCTGGTGGAATGGAGCCAGAGGGAGCCCGCAGAATATGGAGTAGATCTATTGAAAAACATAATCTAAGATATACTGATTTCTATGGTGATGGAGATAGCAAAGGTTATGATGCTGTAAAAAATGTTTATCAAGGTGTTCTTATAAATAAACTTGAATGTGTTGGCCATGTGCAAAAAAGAGTTGGAACACGTTTACGTAATTTAAAAAAAAAAGAAAAAGGTCTTGGTGGTCGTGGAAAATTGACCGATACAACTATCGATCGTCTCCAAAATTATTATGGCATTGCAATTCGCCAAAACAAAAATAATTTAAATGCTATGAAATCTGCTGTAAGAGCTACACTTTATCATGTTGCTTCATCAAAAAATGAAAATTTACATTTTCCTCACTGTCCAGAAGGTTCAGATAGTTGGTGTCGGTGTAATCGTGACAAAGCAAACCATACCTCAACATATAGACCTGGTCCTGGCTTACCAATATCTATTGTTTGGAAACTTAAGCCAATTTATGATGAATTAAGTAGTGATATTCTTTTAAAAAAATGTCTGCATGGCCTTACCCAAAATAACAATGAGTCTTTTAACATGACAATATGGGAGCGTATACCAAAAGGCCATTATGTCTCACTTACACATCTTCAATTTGGCACTTTTGATGCAGTTGCCCATTTTAACATTGGTAGACAAGCTAGTGTTTTAGTTTTAGAAAAAATGAATTTAAGACCTGGAAAGTATTTGTTAGAAGGATGTAGAAAAATTAATCAAAAGCGATTATACTTAGCCATATATAAAAACACAGAACGAGCAAAGAAACGCAGACAAGTAATTCGTGGTAAAAAGAAGAGTCGATATGAGAAATTTATTGAAAAAGAGCAAAACCCATATCAAACTGGTGCATTTTAAGATTTAACTTTTTTTATTATATATAGATTTGCATATTTATTTACACTATTTTGAAATTTTTTATGTTAGCATTTTTAAAAGCTGTTTTTCTCAGATGAAGAGTTTTTAAGACGCCGGCCAGCATATCTAAATAACTAAAAGTGGTGTTAAGTTAAAATTTTAAGTATGAGTTTGTTTGATTGTCTTCTGTGATTTAAACGTAACAGATTTTTTTAAAAATTGAATCCAGTCTTTAAATAGGTCAACAAATTCATAAAATTTGGTCAAATTTTTTACTTGTACTTCGGTCCAATATATAAGCCTATTAAAAATTATTATGAAAAATCTGCTTCGCTCATATCACAAAACTACCTTGTTAGAACAAGTATGGAAAAAAGATTTTGTTAAAATTGTGTACATCTTTAGATACGTTGGCCGGGGTCTTTCAATATTTTGGTGTTTTTGGCACCTGCTACAGCTACCATTTTACCCAAAAAAAAAATTTTTTGTTTTTTTCAGTTAATTTTGTTATTTACTTTATGTATATGAAGTTAAATTTATAAAATGTCGATATTTACTCAAAAAAAAATTTTCAGGGGTTTTCCACCTTAAATAAATTTACAACTATATTTACTTACCAATTATATTTAAATATCACTTATATTTATTTACAAAATGTATTAAAAATTTGAAAACAACGATAAATTCGAACAACTGCACTACTTTTATTTCAAATTAACGGTAACGCACATTGACAGAAAGATACAAGCAAATGATAATCCTAGTCCAAGTTCTAGTTTGCCGAATCAAATCTTAGTTTTCCGAATTAGTTTTCCGAATCCTAGTTTGCCGAAGCAAATCTTAGTTTTCCGAATGCATTCCAGCAAAAATATTTTGCATGATGCACTTCATAATGGACGTTTGCTGGAGATTCGACTATGTGGTTAAATTTAGACTGAAAAAGTCCTTTTTTTTCCCGTTGCCCCCAAACAATCGAATTGCCCCCTAAAAATATCCTACGCCCCCACGTTGGGAAACACTGGCTTAGAGTCTGTTGTTTAGACTAATTTATTATTTTCCCCACCCATGATAATATAAAAGTTTTTCTTTTTTTTTAATAAGGTTAGGGCTTTATTTTATAATTTAATTTATAATTTTAGGGTTTTAATTTTTTTTGAAAATACTGAATAAAAAACTCGTCGAGTTGCTTTATTTGATTGTGTTTTGTTTTATTTGATTGTGTACCTAAATTATTAGATTTAGTTAACAGAATACTTATATGAATTATCTTCGAGTTGCAAAAGATGTGTTAAATGTTTTAAAAGATGTCTTAAATTGCTTTGTAAATATCGTACTATTAACGTACCCAAATTTGTCTATATAATGCAAATTATTTGAACTCAAAACTCATGTCGGTAAATTTACTGTAAAAAAAGTTTTTGTTATTGAATTGCAATTCAAACTTCAGAGTAGGCTATCCTAAAATAATATATATATGTATATATATATATATATATAATATATATATATATATATATATATATATATATATATGTATAAATGTATATATATATATATATATATTTATATATATATATATATATATATATATATATATATATATATATATATATATATATATATATATATTGTCAACAAACAACTTTATACAAAACTTGCCTTTTCGCTCAAAAGTTAGACAAAATTGTCAAACTTACTTAACGAAGTGCACCAACGATAAGGTAAGCCATAGGACTTTGCACTCCATCAGTGAGCTGTCATTTTGCCTAAGGTTAGCCCTCCATTTCAGATGCATTCACTGTATTATGAGGAAAATTGGCCACAGGTGGAAAAAAGCCTACACCTAACAAAATTTAATAATATTTTTTCGTTTTTTCTTCAATTTACTAATGGCATCAACTAATCTATTTATTTTTTTGGCTAAATGTAGTTATAGAAATCAGGTATATTCGACTCACCTCTAATTATAATATACATATAACTTTTTTTTTTAGGAAATAGAATAAACAATCATTCGAAATTAGCCTGACTTTTATAACTTTTCCTATTTTATAGTTTTTTATATTTTCATTCACTTTTTCAACTTTTTTTCTCCGGAAAAATTACGATTATTATAGCTATAGAAAAATGATAATGAAAAATAAAAATGAAAATTTTTTCACTATTATAAAATTATGGTAAGTTGAATAAGTTTTTTTACTATTGAATAATATTTTCGACTTTTTTTCGACTTACAGCATTTCTTGCAGGAAAATAGTTTAACATAAAAATTCGCGCAACATCAACGATATTTTGCATCATAAGATGTATCTTTTAATGTCAAATACCAATCATAAATACTTTCATTGATAATTTTATCTAAATCAATATAGATTTTCCAGTCATCATTGCGAACAAATAAATATTTTTATATAGATTTAAAGTATTTATTTAATCATCAATAAAATATATAACTAATTTTAATCAATTTCAAGTCTTTTAATTATTTTGCATTATATCATATTATATTAGGTACGCCTGGATAGTGGATACGCGTAAATCCGGATTTTACGGAACCGTTTTTTCGAACAAATTCTGTGACACGCTTTTTCAAGTTTGTTGAAATGTTGCATGGTATGAGCTTGTTTTACTCAGTTATTTTTTTAGAAATATGAATCAACATTTTATTTATTATTAATTTGATTGTTTTTAAAAATTTGTTCACTTTTCCAATATATTCTCACACCTTTAAAAACCTTTTTTCTTACTACCTACATACGATCCGATTTGTCTAACTACCATTCCATTAGTCTTTTTCCAATCATAAACAAGGTTTTTAAATCTTTAATTATGAAACACTTAATCCCTTATCTTGAATCTAATAACTTACTTACTAATAATCAATATGGCTTTCGATCTTCTCGTTCTACAGCTGATTTGCTAAAGTAATAACCGATAGGTTTTATCGTGCATTAGATAAAGGTGGAGAAGTTAAGGCTATTGCTTTTGACATTTCTAAAGCTTTTGATAAAATTTGGCATGCTGGTCTTCTCCATAAGCTTTCTTCTTACGGTGCATCTGGTAAAATCTTTAAGATTATTGAATCCTTCCTTTCCAATTGTAGTATAAAAGTTGTCCTCGATGGACAGCACTCTTCTTCTTGTACTGTAACTTCAGGGGCTCCTCAAGGTTCTATTCTTGGCCTTATACTCTTTTTAATTTACATTAAAGATCTTCCAGATATTCTCACATCTAAGGTGGCATTGTTTGCTGATGATACTACCACTTATTCTTGTCGTGATAAGAAGCCAACACTCTCTGAGTGCTAAGAGGGGGCATTGGAGCTTGAAAAGGATCTCACTTCTGATAAAGCATGGGGCTCAAAGTAGCTGGTGAATTTTAGTTCAGATAAAACCCAACTTTTTTTAGCCAATCGTTATCGCAATAATTTAGAGCTTTCTATATTTATAAACGGTAATGTACTCGATGAGTCATCTACCATTCATCTTCTAGGATTAACTCTTACTTCCAATCTTTCTTGGAAACCATATATCAAATCAGTTGCAAGATTAGCATCTGCTAAGGTTGCATCTCTTTATCGAGCTCGACACTTTCTTACTTCGAATTCTATTCTCTATCTCTATAAATCTCAAATCCGGCCTTGTATGGAATACTGTTGCCATATTTGGGGCGGATCTTTTAATGATGCGCTCTCTTTTTTCGACAAGGTGCAAAAATGAATTGTAGTTGGACCTGCTCTTGCAGCCAACCTCAAATCATTACCACATTGTCGTAATGTTGCTTCTATTTCTCTTTTCTACAAATACTTTAATGGGCACTGCTCTAAAGAGCTAGTGTCTCTTGTGCCATCTACTAAAATTCATTCTCGTGTTACTCGTCATTCAATTAAATCTCATCCTTTTTCTGTGACTGTTCCTAAGTGCTCCAAAAACTCTTATTCGTCTAGTTTTTTTCCTCGCACATCAGTTCTTTGGAATTCGCTTCCTTCATCTTGCTTTCTTGAATCATATAATTTGCAATCCTTTAAGTCGTCAGTCAATCGTTATCTTGCCCTCCAATCTTCATCTTTTCTCTTCCAGTAACTTTAATTTGTGGTTGCTTGCAGCCTTGTTGGAAGCAAAGATGTTTAAAAAAAAAAACCTGTCTAATTTCATTGGAAAAAAAAGCATACTCAGACACCTTAATACTATACTCCAATTAGGTAACTGTTTAAGCTTCAATAATGCAATACACTCGCAGTGAGGAGGGGTAGAATGACTGAGAATAAATATGATGTTGGATATAGATTATTTAATTGTACTAAATAGTTCAAATGTAGTTAGCAATTATAATTTCATCATAATTGCCATTATTTAAATACATTATTTTTTATTTATAAAAGTTAAATTAAATTTTTTCAAGCTATCATGGGGCCAAAAACGAAGTTTGTGTTTTATTGTAAATGCAATAAGTATTTAACTGCCAACTTTGAATTGTCACAAATAAGCAATGACTCTAATACAGAGTGTTATACAGTTTGTGGAAAAGAAATACTTTTTTGTTATTTACAAAAAAGAGTGATTCGTTTCTCAAAACATCTCAACAAGTCACATGTAAAAATCATGGAGTCTCATAAATAAATCATTGAATTGGGCGAGAAATTTTAACAGGGCTGAGAACAGCAAGGCTTTTTTAACTTTTGCAACAAACTTTATTTAAGCCATATATCAAGTTTGCCTGATATCGTATTATCATCAGGCTCCTCAGATGTTTCATATACCAATATGAGTGTTTTAGCTTCATTAACTAGTGGACCCATGGGCGCCCGCAGGATTTTCTGATGTTTCAGATAAGACATTTTCACACATTGTGCAAACTCCAAACCTAAGTATGTTCATACCTATGCCTAATGAGGTAGCTTTGCAAAAATTTGGGATGGTGGAGGCCTGGGAACAAAAAAAGCCCTAAAACGCTTGCCCCCTCCCTGCCCAAACGTGAGGGCACTGATGTAGTAAAATTTTCAACTATACCATCTTAAAATAATTTTAAATTTATCGACAGATTTTAAATTTTGTAGAAAAATATTGTAAATTTCAAAAGTTATGACCATGCAAAATTTACACCCCCTCATTTTGGGTGGGTTCAACTGTAGTTATGCCAGAAGATGAAAAAACATATTCATTACAAATAAAAATATTGTTGAGTAATGTACCAACAGGTAACATTCCATACCTTATGAGCAAAATAGGGCATTATATTGGTGTTATTTTTAATTATATTCCTCATCGAAGTACTGTTGAGAAAATGGCTCGTGAACTTGGCAGTATTTCAGATGTGCAAGCAGCGGAATGGGCTAAGCATAATAACAATCTTACTCTTGGGTTTGATGCTACAATACAAGAAGGTATCTACATTAATAGCATTAACTTAACATCTAAAGATAAATGTCTTGTTTATTGCTCTTGTTCATTTACCAGGAGGAACAGCATTTGACTATGAAAGTCATTTATACAATTCAATTATTTTTATTTGTTTATTCAGATTTTTATGAAAGTTGCTTTGATAAATGACGCAACTCGGTTATTGAAAATATATTTAACACAATGTCAGACAGAGTTGCAGTCAATTTTCTCAAAGTTTGTGCAACCTGGGGCAAGAATTTGAATGAGCTGAACTGCCATTTGCACCCTCTTGACACAATTGCAGTTTCATGTTGCTCAGCGTTACAGTCTCTTGAGAGTTGCCAATTATTTGGAAATGATTGTATGGCAGTTAAAATTGTCTCAATGATGAACAAAATGAGGTTTATAGTAGTCAAAGGTGATTCAAAAAGATTTTTAAATTTTTTAGACGAAAACCATTTACCACGAAATATTATCCCTAGATATCGTGAAAGTTGGCTTCATATTCTTTTTCATACTTGTTTCATTTTTATGAAGCATTTAAGTGAGTAATAAAGTGAATTTAGGATTTTTATTGTTCTAATAAATTCTGCATTGGTGTATATATATATATATATGTATATGTATATATATATATATACATATATGTATATATATATATACATATATATACATATATGTATATATACATATATGTATATATATACATATATGTATATATATATATATATATACATACATATATGTATATATATATATACATATATGTATATATATATACATATATGTTTATATACATATATGTATATATATACATATATGTATATATATATATATATACATACATATATGTATATATATATACATATATGTATATATATACATATATATACATATATGTATATATATATATACATATATGTATATATATATATATATACATATATGTATATATATATACATATATGTATATATATACATATATGTATATATATATATATACATACATATATGTATATATATATATATACATATATGTATATATATATACATATATGTATATATATATACATATATATACATATATGTATATATATACACATATATGTATATATATATATACATACATATATGTATATATATATATATATATATATACATATATGTATATATATATATATATATATATATATATATATATATATATATATATATATATATATATATATATATATATATATATATATATATATATATATATATATATATATATATATATATATATATATATATATATATATATATATATATATATATATATATATATATATATATATATGATAAATTGTAATAAGTTGTAAATTGAGCTAAAATAGAGTTATACTTTTTATTTAGCTGTTTGTTTAGCTGCTGGAGAGCATTTACTACAGACCGGTATTTTCATTCTATAAAAAAAATAGTGTTCAAAATTATGAACACTATTTTTTTTAATTTTTATTAAACTTATTTCGAATTACAAATTTTAAAAATTAAATTTACCAGCTTCATCCACGTCATCACTATTATCTGGCATCCAGAGTGAAAATCAAGACCTCCTTAGTAAGTTTTTTACCGTGTTTTAATTTTCGTTTTTCATTTAATTTTTTGAACAATCATTTAATTTTTTTTTTAATATAAGCTTGTCTAGGAGTGATTTTTTGGTTTGGCGCCGAGACCACCCAGGGCCTAAATCAAAATGGGCCTTCCGCATAAGGACCTAAAATAGAGGTAAAGACCTGCCTCATTTTAAATACAAACCTTCTATTGGCAGAAGGGATGGCAGAAGATTTAGGAATGTAGTTATTAACAACTATGCATATGCTTGTCAATAAGTTTATATAGATTCACTTAGCTGAATCTATATACATTTATGGATAGGTATATTTATAGTGTGTATGTATTTATTTAGTTGATATTTGTAGATAATCTTTTTGTATATTAATTTTTTTATATAGTTGAGTTTGATTTTTATATGAAAAATTTGTGTTTTATACAAATACTATTTATCGTTACAAAAAAATAATACTTGAGTTTTAACCCACCCTACCCAAGGTGCGAGGGGTGTAGATCTTCCAAATAATACCCTCTTGCACCCTTTTCACGCGTTTTCCACTAAAATATTTCTTTCTTTTGATGTTTAATTGCATGCATTTAGATATGAAGATAGTAAGTAAAAATGTTGATATTGGGAAAGAGCCAAAAGTAATTCTAGCCTATCAACCTAGAGTATCCAAATCATGTTTGATGGTACCCTGTTAGAATATATATATATATATATATATATATATATATATATATATATATATATATATATATATATATATATATATATATATATATATATATATACATATATAAATTTAATTTTATTATGAGCATATATTTAGGAAGAGTGCTCGATGAATGATACCGGATTACCGGGCTGTACCGGATTCAATTTTTCCAAATCCGGCCGGATTTGCCGGATTTGCCGGATTTAAATTGACAAATCCGGCCGGAACCGGAGCCGGATTTCGAAAGCAAATTAAAGGAGCCGAAATCCTGAAAATCAAACAATGTTTGAAATGGTTAACAATGTTGACCATTTTCAATACCAAGTGACAACTTTTTTCTGTTAAACTTCATTTTTTATATTAAAAAAGAAGGAAAAATTTTCAAACAATATAAATAAAACAATATAACAGAACAATATAACAGAACAAATAATTGATAAACGATTTTTTTCTATTTACTTAATTAATCTATATGCATAAGACTAAATAGTATTTAGTCTTTGATCAGTTTCGAATTGTACTTAAGAAATATTAGACAAGCTGCATTATGTGTAAGGAGTGAGCTGCGGTGATCATTGAAGACCTCCCCAGCAACACTGAACAAACGTTCTGATGGTACACTTGTCGGCGGTGCACCCAAATAAATGCGAGCTACTGTCGCCAGAGCTGGCAATCTCTGCATATTTTTACTCCACCACTGTAGTGGATCAGCGAGTCTATTTATTTCTGGTTCTGCCAGATACTGGCTTAGCTGAGTTTTAATGCTTGTTGGCAATTGTTGTTCAGGTGCTGACGTAGATTGAACAATTTCATCAATACATCGCCAGAGTAATGATGATGATGTTGAAGAGTTATCCAGCCGGATTTTTTTTGCTGGAACTTCTTCAATTTTGTTAATCTGCTGCTTAGCATGCTCAGATTGACTTTCATCTTGCATCGATACCCTCTGCACTGTAACTTTATTGAATGCAAGCAGAACCGCTGCCTTTGCAGCTGTCAGTGTTGCCTGTGATGAAAAGAATTTAGTTTTAAATCGTGGATCAACCAACGTCGCCACTGTATAAAGAGGTTTCTCCTCAATGCCTTTAAAACGCTCATCCAATGACTTAAGTAGTGTTGACTTCATAGTCTTTACACCTGTATCATTGCCGTCATTTTTCAACAGGTTCCGCAGAGCTGTTACAATAGGGATAACCAGTGATATATGTGCTGTTTCATAGCTAACTTCACAAGTAGCCTCTTCAAACGGAGCCAGCACACAAACTACATTTTCCGCCACAGACCATTGATATGCAGTTGGGCAATAAGTTCCATCAACTTCTGAACAGTAGACAGTTAATGCACGACGCTGTTCACATAGTCGGCGCAGCATGTAAAACGTTGAATTCCACCTTGTAGTCACGTCTTGTATCAGCTGGTGGTCTGGTAAACAAAGTTCAGCCTGCAGCTCCCTGAACCGACCAGTCGCAGACGAAGAATGCCTAAAATGACTAACTAATTTCTTAGCAATACTTATTATATCTGATACTGCCCGCTGGTTGAGCAAGCCATTATGTACATATAACTGAATAGTATGTGCAAAGCACCCAAGGCTATCTATGTTGGCATCACTGAAACATTTCGATATGTTTGCAGCATTATCGCGAAGTACGACATGACAGCGTCCAATGTCAATGTTCCATTTGTCAAGCATCTGCTGAAAGGCAGTCATCAGTGCAGGGGCAGTATGATGTCCAATGAATGGCTTACAATCCAACACAAAACTCATGTTTTCAAAGTGCTCTGTTAGCCAGTGGGCAGTTAAACCCATGAATGATTGCACAGTATTGCCTGATGTCCATGTATCAGTGGTAAATGACAGAAATGGAGAAGTTGCTGGATCTAGTATTACCAATAGTTGAGCACACACTTCATCGTTTATTTCAGGAATTAATCGCTCTGAAAAATATTTCCGTGATGGAACAGTGTACCGCCTCTCTAAAACTCTCATCAGTTCAACAAAGCCTGTCTTCTGAACAACCTGAATCGGTTCCATATCAGTTATAATCATCTTAGCAATGGCACGATGAATTCTAATTGATGAGCTGTTGTTGATATCCCATATTTTCATGCGTGCAACTTGTTCTGGAATTGTGTACTGAACCATTGCTTTACTAGTTGCGGCAGTTGCACCAGGCTTAGCATTTGACAGTGCTACAGTTTCAGCTTTCTTCTGTGAGTCAGCAATTTTTATTTGCATTTAGTTGTATTCTTTAGGATGTTTTGAACGAAGATGTGTTATCATAGACGAAGTTGAAAACTTTTTAGGTTCACCAGCTTTACCACGTTACAAGATGCTGGGACACAGCAAGCACTGGCATTTTGAGCTGTCGCTATCCTTTAATTTGAAGAATTCCCAAACTGGACTGCTTTTATCATTTTTTCCTTTGCCTGCCATCTAGTTAAAAAAAGTTAAAACAAATCTTATGAATGACTATACAATTTTTGCAAAGTAGTTGAATGTAATATCTCAACATAAATATAGCTAAACGTTAGAAAATTATTTATATTATATTCTTAATTATGTTTGAAATAAACAACTTTAAAAATTTGATATTTTGAATAAGCGTGAATGATTTGATTAATAAGCGAAAATAAAGTAACAAATTACTTCTAAAGATTGTTTATAATAAATCAATTTTATTTAAATTATCAAAGAAAATATTATATTATGTTAATAAGGTAGTTTTATTAATTAAATACTTTAAATAGTTTAATTTTTAATTAAGTATGTATTTTTATAAATTCAAATCTTTCAGAAATATTTCAACGACTAATTTTTTCGAAATTCGAATTTTTTTTGGTCTGAAGTTACCAATTTTAATTGTCGCAATGAATGGAATCGATAACTTCAAAGGGGAAAAGGAATTGTAAAGAAATGTAAATACAGATACCTTTTTTTTAGAATATAGAATTACAAAGAACATTGATTTGTATAACAAAAGCAAAAAAGATGTAATAAATAACTGACCAAAATTCAGATTTCCGGCTAAAACTTTTTGCCGGAACCGGATTTGTAAAAATGGCTGGATTTCGGCCGGAGCCGGAATCCGGTACAGCCCTAATATATATATATATATATATATATATATATATATATATATATATATATATATATATATATATATATATATATATATATATATATATATATATATATATATATATATATATATATATATATATATATATATATATGTATATATATACATATATAAATTTAATTTTACTATGAGCATATATTTAGGAAGAGTGCTCGTTGAATGATATCATGAATGATCAAGTTGAATAAAAACATGATTGATGAATGTCATGTTAAATAAAAACGCAATGTTGTTTTTCTGGTATATTTTCAAACCATTTGATTGCATCAGTGGTATTTTTTCATTGGTTTAAATTTAATACAGTTTGTATTTTTTTTATTTATAGTGTCAAGGTTTTTATTGCTTATGTGACCAAGTTCACTTTTGGCGGGGTTCAATAGATGGCAGGGTTTATTGTTTTGGAATGAGTCTTTGTGGTCTATTAGTGTGATAAAGGCTTTAGATTTTGAGTTTACTGTTATTCGTTTGCTTAAGTTGAGTGTGTTTGCTATATTTTTAGCTAACTCTAATTATGTTTTTTCGTATGCTATCAATTTGTGATCCAGTTTTTTTTACGAAGTACCATCAGATATTCGTCACGATATAGTTGAAGCTCTTCTTTATTTATTATTTTAGATAGTAAGTCTAATATATATAGACCCACCAGTTCACAAACTTCTGCACCATCAAAATAACCCATTGTGTCATCAAAGCAGTAATGTGCTGGGTTAGGGTACGTGTGCTGGGTTAGGGTACAAAGGTACGCAAGAATTGTAAAGTAATATAAAAAAGAAATAATATCTAATTGCCTTCACAAAAACAAGTTCTTGTTTGACAACCACAAGCCCAAAGATTAAAAAACCAAGCCACTCGCTCACAAATAGTGATAGTTTCATAATTGTTTTTGAACGTCACGATGTTTATTAAGAGTTTATTTTTTGACGAAAAAAATAATTTTATTTTTGCCTGTTATTTGCTAAACGCATGAAACTTTTAATAATAAAAATGATATAGTTATTTTTATTTAATCTCGTCAAAAAATCAATTATATAGCTCTGAGATCATTCATCGAGCACTCTTGCTGAATATATGCTCACAGCAAAATTTACGCTAATTAGTTAAGAACTCTACTGCATACATTCCACACCATAGAGAAAATTAATTTCAGCTACTCGTTAAAAAACATACCAATACCAGACAAAACCAGTTATAAACTGCAACTAATAGAAAAAACAGAAAACTTCATCAAGCGAATCCGCTGGAAAACATTTTTTTAATTAAACAAAGTTAAAGAAAACCAGTCATTAACCAATGAAACGTTTGGGTTCAAAACGAATAACCCGCCACCCCAGTGCAAAGAATTGGAAAATCGTAATCGTAACAAAAGAATGCTTGCTTTGCTTTCATGAAAAACTTTGCATAAGATCGATCATACAAAGGTGCGCAAGAATTATTAAATAAAAAGAACAGAAATAATATCTAAGTGCCGTCAAGAAAACAAGTTCTTGCTTGACAACCACGAGCCCAAAGATTAAAATACTCGCTCGCAAATAGTAACAGTTTTATAATTGTTTTTGAACGCTACGATGATTATTAAGAGTATATTTTTTAACGAAAAAAGCAATGTATTTTTTACCTGATGATTGCTAAACGCATGAAAATTTTAGTTGTAAAAATCATGTATATATATATATATATATATATATATATATATATATATATATATATATATATATATATCATTTAAAATGGTCATTTTAAAATTTCAACAAGAGTGAAAGCTTATAAGGCGCCCAGATATTGGTTTAATATATAAATTTTTTTTTTCGTTAATGTTCAAGGGTGGCCAACGGGCCCTAAACTTTTTAATTTTGATGATTTTTCGGAAATTTCAACGCCCGTAGGCCACCCTAAAACAATGAAAAAAAAATCATCAGTAAACTCAGAATGAGTAATAAAAACAAATAGAAATGCACTTAATGAAACTTTTTATGTAAAATTTCTGAATGAACCTGAAAAAATTAGGAAAACCGAATATTTTGCTTTTTCAATCATTTTCTTTATAATTTCTAATGATGATATTTTTATCATTTTTTACAGTTAAAATCTCATACATATGGGTAGAATATCATTTACCAGTATAAAAAATATTTTTTTTTTAGATAATTTAAAGTTAATTAAGATGAGTAAGAAGACAATCTAGACTTCAATATACTCTTTATTCCACGTATTTTCTCAGCGTACAACAGTATTGAGTACAACTGTACACATTTATTGCTAACTGGTAATAAGACTGCAAGTGACGTCATCAAGTGTTTGAATTAATAGCAAAACTTGAACAAATACAAGTGAAGTTCTAAGAAATATGTTTATTCTTAAATATGAAATTATATAAAGTTAAATTATGTTATGTATTATTATTTCTTTTATAACTAAATAGATAGTATGCCAAAAATTCCTGGAAAAAAAAGCAAGAGGACCGATGAAATATTCTTAGTAGATAAATCAAGGGACTCACTTCCATCTAAGCAATTTACCACAGGAGAAGAGATTATTCAGTATTATCTTCACCCTCGAAAAACTATACCTTTGAGAAATCTTGCCTGCTGTACCAACGATAACGGTTTTATACAGATCTGTTCAGAAGATAAGAATCACTGGTCTATTATATATAAGCTGGTGGTTCCTTCGAAGCTTGGGGGTATAAAACTCCTGATGTAAAGAATTCTCTCAAGTTTGTTTCATTAATATTAATATAACTTGTAATTACTTGACTATAAGTCTTTCATTATTAATCATTTTAGGAAGGAAGTTGAAACATTGCTGAATAACTACAAGAAGCTGCAATCTCATATGAATAGAGAAAAATCAGCAGAAATCATGAAGAGGGAGACCTTTGTAACAGAATCTAAGAAGGTATTTTGGATAGGATATAACATAGAAGTGTTAATTGAAGACATACAGCAAGACAGAAAAAGAACAGCTGAAGCCAAGAAAGAAGATATCAAATTCTTGAAAATGCAAAATGAGAAAAGGACAGGTTACATAGGACCTACCGACACCAGCTTCAAAAAGACAGCTGAGAGAGCTTCTAAAAAGGTTTGTGGAGATGTGAGTGAGAAATCTGATGAGCAGAATTAGATACTTCTATTGATTCATAAAGTAATGCAGGTGATGCTGATGAAAGTGATCTGGATGAGTTTGTTTCCACAAATGTTCAGGCTTAAGAAAATAGTGTACTTTTACTTTAAGATATTCTCAGGCGTACTGCTATAACTGCTGCAGGTGAAGGTCTTTCAGTGAATCAGCACACTGCATAAGCAGTGTAATAACTCTCTGAGGAGGAAATGTTGGTGAATATTATGTCTCTAAATCATCCTCTCTCAGAGCCATAGATCAATTTAGAAGCTAAAAAGATTCAACAGTACATCAAGGACCTGGCCAACTCTGGCCATAAATTGATTTCTGTTCATTTTGATGGAAAGATAGCGAAAGAGTATACAGGAAATATTTCAGTTACTCAGAGTAGACTTGCTGTACTAGTGAAAGTTAATAAGAAAGCTGAGTTAATAGGTATTCCTTCCTATTGATTCAGGGTCTGGAGAACAGCAGTTCATTGCTATTTATGATCTTCTAGAGAATTATGGTCTCACTAACTAAGTACAATGTATCTGTTTTGATACCACTGCATCAAACATTGGAAGGCTCTAAGGTGTAAATACCAGAATGTCAGAAAAGTTAGGACGGCCACTTCCTCTCCTTGCCTGCCGACACAATGTTCTGGAGCGTCATATTACTCACTTCTGTAAGATGTACCAAGTAGTAAATCTATAGGACCAGATAACCAGCTGTTTAATGTTGCCCCTAAAGAGGATTGAAACTCCACCTAAAACCTGGATAAACCAACAGCAACAGGAATCTGAACAGTTCTACAGAGATTTAATCAACCATAAGACTTAAAAGAAGGTAAAATGAATCATTCATTCTAGTATTTATTGCTCTGTAACCTATTTTTGTATGTATTTTAATATTTAAAAACAAGAATTAATAAAATACAGGATGGGAAATGAAAAAAATATTACCAGGAGTTAGTTGACCTCTCTTTGATAATTGTTACTAAATAGAAGAGGTTCAGATTTCATATTCCTTGAACATGTTCACCATGCTAGGTTCATGGCTAATGTCTTGTACTATCTGAAAATGTACCTTCTACTCAATCACATTCATATAACTAAAGAGAACAAAGAGGAAATATCTGATATGGCTATGTTTGTCAGTATATTTTATGCTCAATGGTTCCTTAGAGCTGAGTCGCCAGCTGCTTCTCTATATCAGGTAAAAATAAAAAAGGGTTAGAATAAAACTAAAAATAAAAACATGTAAACTATAAAAATAGAATATTGCTTATTTACTTTAAATTTTCTATAGGATATAAAAGCCCTCTGGCAAATGAAGAGGCTTATAGAAACAAATCTTCCTAGAGCTACTGAAGTAGTCCAATCAATGTGAAGGCCTGACTGGTACTTAAGTCCAGTTCTAGTTGTGTTTGCTTTAGCTGATAAGAACTACCCTGATAGAGACAAGTTAGCTCAGAAACTCTATAATACTCATTTGGACAGACCCAATGTCTTCAAACTGGAGCGTATTGAATTAGATAAGAAGGTTCTTCACTCACTAGACTACTCCCAAGATCAGACTCTATCCCTAGTATCTCTTGTTACTGAGCAATCTTGGCTGATCTTTGATAAGATTGGCCATGGAAAGGGGGAAGTGCAGTAGCTTAAAACCCCTTCACAGTTCTGGGAGCTGAATGATTTTTATCTAGAGTTTGAGACTACCTTCAAATCTCTAGATGTAGTCAATGATTCTTCTGAGAGAGCTATCAAATTAGTTCAGGAGCTTATTATGAAATCCAATAAGGAGGAGAAGAGGTAAGATATGTTCTTGTTTAACCATGTCTACAAGAAAATTAAACAAGGATCCAAGAAGAACAATCTCGCAGCAAATGCTATTTTCAGCATTATTTGACTTTTAAGTCAACAAAACTGTCCCACGATCAACAAAAAAAACTTTTTTATTAATAATTTCTAAAATTTATATATAAAATGCAATATATACCACAATATTGCATTTAATGTTGATGTTTAAAACTTTTGATGGTTTAACTGTAAAAAATGATAAAAATATCTTAGAGAATAGCGGGCTATGGCGTAGGACAAAACCTTTTTACAATGGTTTCTAGAAGTAGTAAACAAACGCCTGTTTTCTGGATAATTTTTCTCAGGCAATTCTGAAGAATATTTTTCTTAGATAGAATATGATTGAAGAATATGATTGCTTAGAATAATAAATAGTTTACTGAGTATTTCCTGTGTTTTGAGTCAAGTTCTTTAATAAATTTAAAAATGACTAAAGTACCAAAAACTATAAAGCACAAAAAACCATTGTCATTAGGAAGTGACCAGGGTCCCATCCTCGGTTAAAAATGAGGCTTTTGCAAACGCGGCTCTGGCAAAATTATAAAATTTAGCAGGGGTTGATAGCCGAGACTAGAAAAAAAATTTAAAATACTTAGTATATTATAACTTTATGCTTACATTTATTATTTATTAAACAGTGACATATATTTATAAAATTTTAAACTCTAATTTACTTCCAACAATGTTGCAAACAACCACTTTTAAGTTGAGTTACTTTAAAATAGAGAATACGTTAAAATACTAGGAAATGTATAACTGAAGACCTAAAAAGTTGTATAAAAAACGGAATGTATGAATACGGGTAAGAGTTATAAGGTTTTTTTGATGTTCAAGGAAAAAAACTGGATTTTATAGCTTGAAGGGACAGATGCAGTAAAAGGATGCGAATTGCTGAATAAGAAGCCAAGCAAAAATGAGTTTTGGTTTATCGTTACAGAGATGAGCGTTTGAGCATTGACTAAGACAGTATTAGTAGAAAAAAGAAAGAAATACAACCTTACAACAATGGGAGAGTGGCTCTAGCTTGGTAGATAAAGCTTTGGAGAGTGTAAAGTGTTTTATGGAGTTTTGAAAAATTGGAACCACTTATTTAGCTCTTTTTAAAAGTTTAGCAAAAATTTGAGAGAGTTCTGGAAAACACTTTTCTAAGACTGATGGAAATCTTGTCTGGTGGACAAACTGTAGAAATGTTTAATTGAGAATTAATTTTAGCTTTGGAAGTCAGAATAATTTCGATGGCATTATGCACAGATGTGTTAAATACAACATTTGGTCAAATTGAGTTAAGTACACAAAAATGGTCACATTTTTTTCAAACATTTTTGTGCCCGAATATAGTGAGTGTACGATAAATTGTTACGAGACTACTAGTCATTTAAAATGTCATGAGTCTACTAAACTGTTACTTGCCTACTACTTTCAGAATGCTTTAAGGAGAAGTAAAAAGATCAAATCTATGAACTAGAGATTAAATGTTAGACTTACTGTTAAAGACTAACCAAAAGTTTTTAGAACCTAACATCTTATATAAGATATGAAATTTAGTAACTGTAAATAGCAGGGCTTAACATCAGACAGGACCTTTTTACATTGGCTTCTTTGAATAATAAAAGGACATTTGTTCTTAAGAGAAATGTTCTCGTAAAAAAGATAAAAAAAATTATTAATGCTTAATAAAGCAACTGCTCATGATGTAATGGTGAAAAATGTGGAGTAGAATGAGGCTTGACTTAAAATAGAAGAAAAATAATAAAATCTTCCAAACTTTTATTCCAGAAGGAATGAAAGCTTCCAAGATGCACTTTATGCATACATATTATATAAACATATATGTTTGCTATTTATTAAGATGCTGGCATACAATATCCTTTCATTAATATATAAACTTTAGTATTTATATGGTTTAGTATTTGCCAAATAAGAAGATGATCAAATGAATGCGTGGTGTGACTCTAACAAGGCAAGAAAAGGAGGCATAATCTTAAACAGATTAGAAAAATTGTATCGATTAACATTTGTTAGAAAAGATTAAAGTAATTTGGTTATTAGCATGTAGAAAGGGAGCAATTTCAGGAGAAAATGGTAGTGGTAAAAGTAGGAAAGAGTGCCTTACATATTGTATGAATGAGCTTTTGTTATGAAAAGAAAATGCTCTAGATAGTTTATATTAGAGAAACAGCTTAAAAGCAGAAAGCTAAAACCTGATGATGATGATGATGATGTTGACGATGACAGGGGCTATTTTAGACCTTTTTCGACAGCATTGACCATATTTGGGCGCCGCCCAAATTAAAAATTGAGGACTTTTTTGACGGTAAATACTGCTTTTATCGCAAAAAAAGCTGATTTTGGCAATATTTCCGCTAAATTACTCCAGGACGGGGTTGGGGGTAACACCGCCGAAAATTTTTCCTTGAACAGCCCTGGATGATGATTATGATCTTCATAATCATCATGATAATAATCATGGTGATGATAGATAAATGAGCTTTAGTTAAAAAAAGGAAAAGCTCTAGAAAGTTTATATTAGAGAAACAGCTTAAAGGGGAAAGGCTAAAACCTGATGATGATGATGATGATGATGATGATGATGATGATGATGATGATGATGATGATGATGATGATGATGATGATGATGATGATGATGATGATGATGATGATGGTAATGATGATTATGATGATCGAAACGATGTTTATATATAGTATATATATATATATATATATAGTGTATATATAGTGTATATATAGTGTATGTATATATAGTGTATATATAGTGTATATATATAGATAATGCAACATGAATTAAAAAAAAAAAACTTTAGGATGTATAAATGTTTATGCAGCCCGAGTCACAAACTTGGCCCCGGCTCTGGCTATACTTCATCAAACCCTACCCAATCAAATATCAACCACGGTCGCCTACTAATTGTCATCACTAAGCTCTTTAAATGTATCCTTTACTAATATTCGTGGTCTTCGAAGTAACTTTTCCTCTTTTAAATTTTATCTCATGCAAAGTTTACTAGACCAACTTGCTCATTGTGAGACTAATTTGAGTTCAGCTGTCTCATTTTGTGAACTTAGTGTTGATGATTAACTTCCCTCAATTCGTAAAAACTCCAATAGCCACATGCTTGGCCTGGGAATCTACAATTATAAGAATTCACCCATTAGTCGGGAAACTAGGTCTAAATTCACAAACTATTCTATTATGTGCTTTCGTTTACCAACACTTCATTCTATTACCTTTCTTTTTGTTCTATATTGCTCTCCTTCATCTTAAGACTGCACTCTTCTTGATGTTACTTCTGATCAAATTGACCAAGCCTTTTCTCTTTATTCTTCAACCAATATTGTTGCTTTTGGTGACTTTAATGCTCATCACACTGAATACCTCTTGTGTCAGTGAATCTGCAGGCATTAAGGTTCAAACCTTTTGCCTTTCTTAATCTCTAACACAAATAGTCAACTTTCCAACTTGCTTTCCAGACAATTCGTATCATTTAACTTCTCAACTCAACTTATGTCTCTGATCCTAGTCAGTGCTCAGTTTCTCCACATTCACCCTTAGGTGCTTCTGATCGCTGTTTGATCTCTCTAAAACTAATATCTTATTCTTCTTCATCACCAGAATCCCCCTATTATCGTACCTCTTACAACTACAGTAAAGCTGACTGGGATTCTTTCCGTGATTTTCTTCGAGATGGCCCTTGGGTAGAAATCTTTCGTCTTCCTGTCGACAAATGTGCTTCTTACATAACTTCGTGGATTCAGGCTGGCATGGAATCTTTTATTCCCTCTCGACAATTCCAGGTCAAGCCTCACTCTCCTCCATGGTTTTCTTCACACTGTGCTGCTGCGATTGCCAATCGAAACCGTTACTTCCATATTTATCAGCAAAATCATAGTACCTCTTACAACTACTTTAAAGCTGACTGGAACTCTTACCATGTTTTTAATTCGTGATGGCCCTTGAGTAGAAATCTTTAGTCTTCCTGCTGATAAATGTGCTTCTTACATAACTTCTTGGATTCAGGCTGGCATGAAATCTCTCTCGATAAAAATCTCTTTATTCTCTCTCAACAATTGGAAACTGCATCAGCACAATGAGAGGAAAATCATAGAGAAGAGAGAGGATTGTCAAGATAAACCTCACTCTTTTTCATGGTTTTCCTCTCATTGTGCTGCTGTAATTTCCAATCATAACCATTACTTTCAAATCTATCATCAAAACAATTCTCTAAAATTTTAGAGTACATGATTGACATAATTTTGAAAAAAAAAATTCATTAATATTAAAACCCATCTAAATTTTTGTGTCCGAGAGAAACCTTAAGAACTTATCTAAATCCAAAAATATTATTTCACTCTCCGTTTATAACTAATGAACACCATTTGCGTCTCAGGTTTATTTTTAGACTTTTCTTTTTTTTTTTGCTATGAAAATTGCTTCACCATATTGAAAATTGCTTCACTCTATTGAAAATTGCTTCACCCTATTGAAAATTGCTTCACCCTATTGAAAATTGCTTCACCCTATTGAAAATTGCTTCACCCTATTAAAGATTTATGATTATGTGACAAAGTAGAATGGATTACATCACATATTTTTTTATTGCTTATCAAAAATAATGATAATAATTCTTTACGATGTATCTTATTGTGAAAACAAAGTTTACTGCATGTTATATCATATTGGTAAATAGCAAATATATTATACTCAGGGCTCGAATTAACGCAAAAAAAAATTTTTGTACTCACTCCTCCTCCTCCCTCATTCCTGGCGCCGCTTTATGCCTGGCGGTACCTGTGGGGGAGGGATGGGGGTTGCCTTAATAAATTGTACCTTTGGTACACTAGTTCATAATTATTATTTTTTTAACATATTATCATTCATATTTAAATATTATCTTATAATTTTCTCATTTGGCGGAGTTTAAAATAGCCTAAGTTACTGTTATAATTTAAAGTTTAAGTTGCAGATATAGTGTAATGAGCAAGTAACGTATTTAAATATGTTACTTGTTCATTACACTATATCTGCAACTCATTACATATAAGATTAAGATACATTGATAAGACATTACTTTTAGTAATATCTTATTAGTGCATCTTATTAGCATTGTTTTTACTTAACATGATACTTAAAAAATAAAAGTAAAAAAGTAATCGTAAAAACACAAGTATTACAATATTTTAACCACTTTAATTAGTTATAGAAAACTATTTAATATACTCATGCTGACGATAAAACACGTGTTATTGTTTGAGTACTTAATTGTTTTTGTAAAAACCTGTAAAACAACAATAAAACAAACTGCAAAGTTGTTTTAACAATATGAAGAGCTTGTGTTAATGTAAAACAACATCGTGACGCTTCACATTGTGGCAGAATAGCTTTAAAGCTAGACAAAAATAATTTTTTAAGTTAAATAATTATTTTAAGGGCACTTGTTAGACTTAGTAAAAATTACTCCATAGATTTTTAAACATTTATTTACAATTGTCTGACGTTTTAATGTATTTTGAGTAATTTTGAGTAAAATTTTTAAAAAAACCGGTGAGTGATAATAGAAAAAATAGAAAATCAAAAGCTTGCATGAATAAATAATATTAAAACGTATTCTAATTTTTTTTTTTTTTTTTTTTTGGTTGTAATTCACCTCCCACAAGGCCAAGAAGGTCACTACAGATGAGGAGGCTACTTGTGGTTATAACCCTCTCCTAACTCTATAACTCTGAAACACGAACCTTGACAAACAAGGCCGCTGAGCGGAGAAACAAGTTGATTCATTAAAATAAATTACAGTAATTCGAAATTAATGTAAAAAAAAGTTACTCAAAAACTTGATTGGTTTTGTTTGTTTAAACTTGCTAAAAACAAATCTCGCACAAAAAAAGAACGTCATTAGTTCATGCTTTCATGACTTGATTTCGTTACCTGGTTTGTACTGATGTCTTTGACACATTTTCACTAATACACGCAATAGGGCTTAATAAGTGCAACAACAAAAAAAAGTTTTAAAACTGTATCTATATGAGAACAAAAAGTGCATTGTTTGAAAAAATTAAATAAAAAATATTTTAAATGCAATTTTACAAGCTGCAAACCTAAAATTACAGAATTGCTGAAAAAAATTTGGAACTTTTAACAAAAATCAGCTATAACACTATAAAAATAAATAACCTAGACAAAAACTTTACTTTTACGAATGACCCCAAAAAAAGAAGCTAAATTAGAAAAACAAACAAAAATTAACAAAAAAAACAACTAACAAATTGAAAAAATATTTTTTTTAAGAAAAACTAATCGCAAAGGTGTGAAAAGCAATCGCAACTTGCGATTGCGATATGCTTTATTCGAACCTTGATATTTATATATAGCAAAAAGATTTAGGAGTTTTTCATTCTCAGCCCTTGGAATTAGGGTCGGCATTCTGCAATACCGACCTAAAAGTGCTTGAGATTGGCAAATAATTGCTAACCTCATTTCTATGTTTTATAGTAAAACCTTTGTGTTGAAATATTTTTGCTGACTTGATGCCGACCTCAAAAAGTTTAAAGTCCGCAGTTTGTTGTCGCCCACATTTTTCCTAAATCCAAGGGCTGCATTCTTAATTATATAAAAATTCAATAGGATCAGGTTTTTCTATACAAAAATATATTAGGAAAAAAGTAAAATAAACAACAACTAAAAAAATATACATACTTTATTAAGATTGTTTTTAAAAAATAATGGAAAAACGAAAAATGCTTTAGAAATACAAAATTCTCATGTTATTTTATATATATGAGGTAAATTATGGTTGGGTAGAGCGGGACAAGTAGAGCGATTAAAATATCTTGAAAACTACGCATCACATGACAAAATATTTGATGAAAGTTAGAGAATTAGAATAGTAACACAATGCGCAACAAAAGAAAAGTTGTTGAGTGGCAGTCAAGTATGAAGCATGGACATATTTTATATTTTAGACTTAAGAGTAAAAGAAAAAAATTAATGCTATTTTTCTTGTAGATGTTTACTTAAATTTTTTTATCTGCCATCACTTAAGCATGCCTTCCCAGGAAGCGTGTGCGATCGCACACCTTATTCATTCACGCTTAAAGTATTTTTTTTCAGACAACTTGACCACATTTTATATAGTAAGCGTTTTAAGAATTTGCAGCAAAATAAAGCTATAAGAAACTAGAGAGAACAAAACAGCAATACTCGAAAAAAAGAAACGAAGACTATACAAAATAGAAGATCTAAATAAAATAAACTAAAAATTTGAATAATAATAAAAGAAAAATGTTTTTCAAAAGAATAATATATAACATTTAATATTTTGTTTCTTATTTTTAGGATGTTTGTTATTTTCCACTACCAAAATTGATATACAATTGATACCAAAGTTAAGAAAAAATGCAGATAAGAATATAAGGAAAATAAAGATATTTTTTGATATACAATTTTTACGCGACTTTTTTCAGTTTTTATATGCACGAGAAACATGGGTTAAATTTATTTTTCAAATTTTTTGCTAAACTTTACTGTTTTTGTAAATGCACAGGAAAGCGAGAAGACTAATTGCTGTTTATTTGTGAAAAAACTTTTCTTTATTTATAAAAGGTTTTTTATGTAAAAGAATAAAAAGTCATTAGTACTAATATTTAAATTTAGTTGTTTTCTATACCCCCATTAAAATAGTCTGCACTTTTGTTGGATTATCCAAATTAAAATAAAGAGCCTATTTAAAAATTATTTCAAGTTTTTAAGTACATTTTTTCAAACAGAGCAATCGTTATGTTCATTATCTCATGTAATTCGTATTAACGTTGGAAATTGGATATAAAAAAGAAACAATTTCAGACATGCATAAAATGTGGTAAATAAATTTATTAAAGAAACCATATTATTTTTTTATTTAAATTATTCTGTCATTACAAAGTTTATTAATCAAATAATATATTTTACAAATAAATAGCAATTTGTTTTATTATTTTCCTATTATATAAGTACTGAGAAAAACATCAAATATAGCAAAAAGCAAAATAACGTCAAAACAAATAAACATAGTAAAAAAAATTAAGAAAATTTTTCATAGTTCTACTGTATATAGCAAATTAGTTTCATTATTATTAGGGCTGATAAAAATCGTGAATAAACTGCATATCAAAACTTTCAATTGTTGTTAAATTGCTATAAAAGATAATTTTTTCATCAACTTGTATAAAATTCGGTTGGTAAAAACAACAATATTCTATAAAAAAAGAATACAAAAGTTGTAAAAAAATTTTATAAAAAAACTTTTTTTTTAAATTTCCTTTATTAATTATTAAATAATCTAGTTTATTTAATTAAACTAGATATTTCGTCACAATTTTGTTTCCTTTTTTAGGATTTTTTTTTTCCTTAGTAGATAAGCTTAGCCTTTTGCCGCAAAATAGTGAAACGCTTTATAAGTTAAAAGATGCCAACTGCCGCAGTCACAGTGGCGGATCCAGCATTTTTTGAAAAATTACTTTAAGTGTGGACAAGAAGGCGTGCGAGCGCATGCGCTACCTGGGAAGGCTTGCTTAAGTGTTTATATTTTACTAATTTATTGGACTTTTAATTTAAAAAAGTTTTTTTTTTTTAAATCTGACTGATCTCTTTAAAAAATAACTAATGTGTCACCTTGTCTAGTAGGGGTAAAATGAAATGTTAAGCGATTTAAAAAAATTTTTGAAATTAGGTTTGCCTGTGTTATGAATAGTTGTCTTTTTGTAGAAAAATAACCTTACTTTTTTTCTTTTTTTTTGAGGCAAGTAAGATTTTTTAATCTTAATACAGGAAAAAAAATGTCAACCTGGTTAATTTTATTTTATTGTTAAGAAAAAATTGCAAAAATGTACCTAAAATTGTTGCTTATTTTTGCAAATTAGGTAGTAAATGGGGGTTTTTAATAAACAAAAAAAACTATATCTTTTATAACTTTATTTTTGAATGAAAATAAATAATATTTTCAAAAACAGCATCAAGTTTTTGAGTACCTGGTTTATATAGTTCTGGAAACAAATTTTCACTAATATTAGGACCCATCAAAATTTTTGTGTCAGAGAAGAAACGTCAAGAACTCATCTAAATCTAAAAATAATTTTTTTTATTTTCTTGTATATGGATATGGCAACAGTATTCCATACAAGGACGGATTTGAGATTTATAAAGATAAAGCACATCTTGAGATGCCATAAACAAACAAACATAACATAAGTAAATCAAAAAATAAAACTTTTTATATGAATTAAAAAAACTTACAATAAGTGATTCATTATTTAGGCTTTACAAACATTGCTTACTTGCATTTCAATTCACTGAGAATACTCTCTTTGTCAACTGCAGCTCTATTCAAGGCACTACATCTCAACACACTAATTTAATTTTTATGGTGAAAATTTTCTAAATAAAAATTGTAAAAATCAAGCAACTAGTGTAGCTAATGAAAAAATCTGATGATCAAAATAGTTACAATATTATTTTAAATCTTTAACTATCAATTCAATTTATTAAGCGAAAACAGTGTGAATCTGAAAAAAAAAGAGGAATTAAAAAGTATAATAAAGCATATATAGTACAAATTTTTTCTAAAAAGTTGAATATGTTTATAAAAAACTTATTTTTTTTTTTGCTAACATTTTGAATTTTTTAGAAGATAACAGAAGACTATAATAAAATACAAATTTATTTTTTGCATTTTTTAAGATTACCCTTAAAAATTAAAATGAAATCTACATTAATGTTGACAATTAAAGTATTTTTGTTCATTCAAACTTGAGTTATGTAAGTTAGTTGAGTTATATAAAGGCAAAATATCATTAGGGTTAGTCTTTTGATAAAAGTTTAAAAAGTATAAAATGTATATATATATATATATATATATATATATATATATATATATATATATATATATATATATATATATATATATATATATATATATATATATATATATATATATATATATATATATATATATATATATATATATATATATATATAAACAACTATTAAAGTTTCTTAAAATTAAAATTCACAAGCCACTGTAAGCATCAATCAGTTTCAGAAGAAAATTTCAACAAGCTGTCATCAGAGATGTAATCAATTAAAATTTAATTGTTAACAATTAAAATTTACTTTAGATTTTGAAGATATGGCAAAACTCATTGTTAATACGACAACTTTGTTTTACTTTTATTTTTGACTCTTTTTATTAAATTCTATTTACAACTTCTAATCAGAAACAAAAATTCTCGAGGGCGTAATTATATACAAAAATAGCTTATGACTTGACTAATAAATTACATCAATTAACTTTAATAATATTATGACAAGAATTTTATAAACGTAACAATAAAGTTTCATAAGGATCAGCTATTAGGGTTGACCCACATGACAAATAATCAAAGAAAATACATAAACCAATTAACACAGGAAATTCTATTATTCATACATGTAAAGCACATTATATATATAGGTAAACACAAAAATATGTTGCTAAGAAAACTTTCAACAGATTCATTTCAAAAAGAAATCAGAAGACAAGTATCTGTAAGTAATTGAAATAAAAAGAAATTTAAAAAGTTCAAAATTTCTCTTCTATAATATTTCCTTTATTTTATACTATAAAAAATTCATTTTTTCTACTATTTCATTTTTATTACTTTTAATGAAACATTAGTTTTAACTTTTATTTTCTATGTTCCTAATTACGACGTTTTGCTTTTTACTTTATAAGATATGCAGCAGTTAACCAAGTTTTCTGGCAAAACACTTTTACATTTTTTTAATTAAAACAGATATTGATTTGTTGGATTTTTACTTTGGCTGGAGCCTTAAGTTTTAGAGATTTTAAGAGACTTGGACTAAAATATTTAACATATTTTAAACTTTTATTAATTGATACTTCATAACTTATTATCAGTTGTATAACATTTTTTACAGATTTTTATAACTTATATAAAATATATCAGTGAGTTAAAGTTTAAAATAATATTTTAAACAAAAAGAAGTTTAAAAATTTTTAATTTTAAAAAAAATTTTAATTTTAAAAAAAGATTAAATAAATTTTAAATATATTAAATCTTATAAATTTCTTTTTAATTTTAGAACTCTTAAAATTAGTTTTAAATCTTTGAGCAATCGTATTTACAATTTTAATTTTTGTATTAAGATCAGCTGGAAAATATTTCCGTAAAACCCTAACACTGGAAACAACTTAAATAACGAATCGATGAATGTTCGTTTCAAAACGAAAACTTCCGACATCGTTAAATACGTGAGCGCTCACGTTTTTATTTGTGTGGAATTAATTTTTGCAATTTTGTTGTTTTTTAGGCATTTCTAAACAACAACAATTGAAAACATATACGTTTTTGCAAAATGTTTGCAAAAACAACAGGTTAGATTCAACTGATGGAAGTAACCTTACATCAGTTGAATCTAACCTGTCGCTTGCTTGTTCTTTGTGAGAATAATTTAAATTCAGCTGTTTCTTCTCCAAATCTCAGTAATGATGAGTACTATCCTTTAATTCGTAAATGCTCTAATTGACAAATGCTTGATTAAAGCGTATACTTATGCATCAATTCATCTGTTTGTTCAGATATTAGCTTTGAATTCCTTGTCCAATCTTGTGCTTCCACTTAACACCTCTTAACTCTATCACTTTTCACTTTGTTTATAATTGCTCTTCTTTTTCTCAAGACTGTACTCTTTAAGATGTAATTTCTGATTAAATTGACATTAAATTGTTCAGTTTCTTATTTAATCCCTTAGGATGGTTCTGACCATGCATTGTTCTCTATAAATTTTTCGCCTCATACTTCTTTTTCAGACTCACCCTATAATCACACTACATACAACTACCCTAAAGTTGATTAGGATTCTTTTTGTGATTTTCTTTGTAACAGTCCATGGAATAATGCCTTTTCTCTCTCTGATGATAAATGTGCCTCCTATATGACCTCCTGGATCTAACTCAAACCTATTTTGGTATCGCTGCAGCAGTAAGGGTGCTCAAAATAAAGCTCCCAAAAAATATTTTTGATTTTTTTTTTTTTTCTGATTTTTTTATTAAAAATAAGAAAAAAAATTTCGGCTTAAAATGCATTAGTATATAACTAATTTTCTGTTTATTTTAGCTACTTTATTTTTTCTTCAAGACATTTGAAACGAGTTTAAAAGCAATTACGGGACGTAACTTGTTTAACGTTAAAAACTCACTCGGTTACTAATCAAACGTTTATTTAAAAAAATGAATGTTCTCAATAAACTAAATTTAAAAATCTGTTATGAAACTTTAAGAAAATGTAATCATGGGCGCCCGCAGAAAATTTTCTAAAGGGGGGCAAAATATTTTCAGTAATATATATATATATATATATATATATATATATATATATATATATATATATATATATATATATATATATATATATATATATATATATATATATATATATATATATATATATATATATATATATATGCATTTCTTCTTGGGGTTTAATACGTTCAATTTAAGAAATATATACAATAAATATATATATTTTTGATGAACAAAGAAGACAGTATAAATTTATCACAGACGGACGGAACGCAATAGTAATGTAATATTGTTTTTTTTTTTGATGACAGACGACTCCAATTTTTGTTTAAAAAATAAACTTGATTTTAAATAAGTTGTATGTTTTTATGCGTACTGTGTTTACTATATACATTTATTGTGCCATTAAAAATATTGATGTGCACGTATAATACCAGATATAATTTTTAATGGCTCAATGAATGTTTATAGTAAACGTAGTCTCACAAAAAACTTACTACATCTATTTAAAATCATTTTTTAACAAGAAATAAAGTCGTCTGGTATCAATACCAAACATACCAACAATTTATCTATAAAGTCTATTTTATTGCAGTTTATTTTGTCTTGCTTAATATATAATATGTGTACGCTTAACATGCACATTCCTGACATACGAACATTTAATATTGTTGACCTTTTTTTTTATTTAACGTAATGTTCTTAACAATCGCTTCACCGTGCATGTTGTCGCTGGTAAAGTTAACACTAGTAAGGCATACCTGATACTTGGATAAAATTTTGTATGAGGTGAAAAGTTGATGAAATCCTTGGCTAATGTTATGTTCTCGAGCGTTCCTAAATCAAACCAACTCAGGGCATCAGTTTCAAAATTATCTATGCTGTTTAGGTTATTAGTCGTAGAAATATCGTCTTTAAAATGTTAAGTTCAGTTTGCATAATCTAGACGAATGCAGAAATACTAAGTTAAATTGTACACTGTGTGGTTCACAAAATTGACTCTCAAACGAGCCAATTAGAGAAACTAATTATGAATGTAAATCGTTTGTCTGAATAACAATATTATCAGTTCAATATTATTTTCTGCGCAAGTTGTACTTTTTTCACAAAAACATCCCTGAAGTAGTTACTGGACTTACTTCTTTGAAGTTTTACTAAACTGAGTAGTTTTTGAACTTGCTATTGGAATTCTAGATGATCAACTTAATCAGCTTGAAGAGCCTGACTAACTTGATTAAGTATGGCTGAGTAATGCGATATAATATGTGCTGGACTTTGATAAACAATAAAGCTGATGTGCATTTGTCGTTAAACTTTTGGTAAATTTGCTACAAAAAACTCAAACATTTTTATACTTGTTGGTCGATCTTATCTCCCATAGAAGGGAGGTATTTGTGACAGAAGATCTCTGTTTTGGGCTTTTACGAAAAAATGCAATAACTGCTTTGATAGTTTTAATAGTATTTTGTACCACTGCAACATCTTGGAGATCAATACCAACGAGATTAAGTTTATGTGAAGCGTAGTGAACAAAAACGGCTTTAAGGTTAATCCTTCGATATTTTGTCTGAATACCATTTTCTTTTCCAGTCAGGATGAAGCACCCATCATAACTATGACCGAGCAGACTATTAAGAAGAAGGCCAAAGGTTTTGCAATTTTGAATGATATAATAAGATATCATAGCAACGTTCAAATTTTTCAGCGGTAAAAATCTATAAAAATAACAATTTCTTACGATATATAGTCTTTTCTTTAGACTTATTAACAAACCGCACTCTCAGTAATAACTGTTCAGTTCCTAAAATATCTGCTGTTTCATCGACTATGATCGAGAATTCAACAGCATTGTTAGCACTTTTTACAATTTCTTCTTGCAGACCATGTTCAGACAAGTTAATTAAATAATTCTGCGTTCGATGTGATGATTAACCGGTATTTTTAGCTGCTGTCTCAAAAGCTGCTGGATCAAAATTTTTAGCTGCTGTATCAATCCTATACTGCAGTTTTTTTTAAATACGTCTACTCTCTCAATTTCATACTCATAACGTTGGAGAATATTTCTTTTGTTATTATATTTTTCACGTAATACCTAGTCATTTGTTGCACAATATAAGATTGTAAAAATAATAGGATACAGCTTGTTTCAGCTGTTTTTAACACTTCGTTTTACTGAACTATCTATCTGACAAAGAATATTTTTATTTAGATCTCTTATTGTTGATGCAAAGTGTTCAGCATCTCGCTGAGCCCCACAATGCCATGCTCAGCTAATATCATTTTTGGCATATTCAGTAAAATTTTTATACTTTGTAAAAAAATTAGTAATTTGACTATTTTAAAACAGTTTAAACCCTTGAGTAATTTATTTTTCACCTTGATAGTACTGACATATTAAGATTTTTTTTCCGAAACCGTACAAGTAGTACAAGCAGTATTTTTTTCTGAAACCGTAACGAAACATCACCAAAAAATAAGTTTGTAATGAAACCGTACCGCTTAAGAATAAAAAAATTTATTCTTACCAAACCGTACAATAGTAACAACTTTTATGGCACTCAGATTGTTAAGAAACACGAATTTTTTTTCTTCTAAAATTAGTAAGCATAAGAGGAGGGGGGAGGGCAAATGCCCCTCTTGCCCTCTCCCCCCTCCCTTCTTGTGAGCGCCCATGAATCTAATGTATGAAAATTTGTTTTTTTAAAAGAACAATTTTAAATTAACCATTCAGAGTAAAGTTAGCTTTTTTTTGTTGGCAATTAAAAGTCAACTGTTTTTGATAATAGATGAACAAAAATAAAAATTTCAGTCTTAATTATAATCGCGCCAACTTAATCTTTGAATGAATGAACTTTTTATGTTTAGCTCGCTATTTTATTTTACCTTTGGAAAACGAAAATATAAAAAAAAAACTTTTTCAGAAGGTTTTATTTTATTATTATTATTTTTTTTTTTTCCATATTCATTTTGATTTAATAATAACAGTTATACGATAAATATAGTTATATAAAAGTATAGCTTTTTTAACCCGAAAATTATTATTTATGTTTTTAATCATTAAGTTTTCAGCAATTATCTCTCTAATTTAATTGGCGCCTTAAAAGCACTTAAAAAACTATTAATCTTTGGTCGAAAAATTAATAATCTTTAATCGAAATTAGATTTTAAATAATTGTAAATACGTTTATTAAATGCTAATGTTTTGTATTTGATTAATTATTGTCTATATAATATTTTAATTATAATTAAGGTGCATGGATCTGCTCTTGCAGCCAACCTCCAACCATTATGATATCGTCATAATGTCGCTTTTTTTGTTGTTGATATTGTTTTTTTTGTTTTGTTTTGTTTTGTTGTTAATGTTTTTTTTTTATAAATACTATATAATAGGCACTGCTCGTCATTCAATCAAGTTTCGTTCTTTTACTGTTACTGTTCCTAAGTGCAGGACTCGAATTAAGTGATTGCGAATTGTAATATATAGAAATGCTTCCGGTGTCATGAAATAAATTAACCCCCATAATAAATTAACTCCCGTTGCGTAAAAAATTACCCGGGGAGTTAATCTATTTCGAAATAGATTAACTCCCCTTGAAATAAATTAACCCCTGTCGGCGAAATAAATTAACTCCCCATAATATTTTAACTCCATTGAAACAACTTATACGAATTACAAAAAAAGTGTTTTAGCTTGATGTTTTCCAAATGTGTTGTTTTTAAATCTGTTAATTAGTTATTGATATGGATATAAATTATATTTCTACTATTATCATATCATATATTAATAGTAGCAATATATATATATATATATATATATGTATATATATATATATATATATATATATATATATATATATATATATATATATATATATATATATATATATATATACATATATATATATATATATATATATATATATATATATATATATATATTTAAACAACTTTAAAAAGTATTCTACACAATAGAGTGCTCAATGTTCTTAAAAGAACAGAGCAATTATATTAGTGGATATATATATATATATATACACAACCCGTAGATGTTGTCCGAAAGTTTTTTCCATATTTTTTTGACAAAAAGTATAAATTAAAATGCAAGACCGGAATTATTTTTTTTTATTAATTGAGAGACTGCCTGCCCCAACCAAACCCTCAGTCGATGTAGCAACACTCCCTTGCGGGTCAGGCTAAAAGATAGTAGATGTAGCAGCACTCCCTTGCGGGTCAGGCTATTTGTCAGTCGATGTAGCAGCACTCCCTTGCGAGTCAGGCTATTTGTCAGTCGATGTAGCAGCACTCCCTTGCGAGTCAGGCTATAAGATAGTCGATGTAGCAACACTCCACGCATGATTTACAGTAAAAAAAAATAAAAATAAAAACATTTTATTAAAAAAATTAAAAATAAAAACATTTTATTAAAAAAATAAAAAATAAAAACATTGTTTATATTGTTAAAAACATTCAGAATGTTTTTAAAACATTCTGGTCAATTAAATTTGCGTTTTTGTGGTTTTTTTTAAAAACGATTTATTTGTAACTAAATTAATGGTTTCTACTTTCGTCCAACACGCAAATGTTGGACGAAAGTCAAAAGTAATTAAAAGTGACGTATGTGTTGGCGTATATATATGAGTGTGTGTGTGTGTGTGTGTGTGTAAATTATTTTAGTCTATTCGACAAATAGAGTGCTCAATGTTCTTAAAGAACAAAGCATTAATAAATAAGTAGAAACACTTATCTAGCTTTGTTTTTATTCTACAGACTGTTTCTCCATTGATAGAATCATCAGGAAGCTAATTTATATACAGTGGGTGCTCATATTATTAGAAACACGACCAAATTTTAAAAACTTTGTGAATAAAGTTCAAAATTAACAAAACATTTTAACAAAATAATTTTTTTTATTTTACAAATAGTATGTATGTACCTTTTACTTTAATCTGGGAGTTTGGCAACATTGCATTTCATCTCATTATGGAGTTATAGGGTTTTTCCCGAATTTTGACAATTTCGGCAGTTATACCTGTGTTGTTGTCGCGTGAAGTGCTGTTTGTGTATTGCTCTCTTTTTAAAGTTTTCAAAGATTTTTTTATTGTTTTGTTATTGAGTTCTATTTATGTGTCTATTTTTTACAGTTAAACATGATTAAATCAATATTTTTAAATATAATTTGACTTCTATAACGGTTTACTAGAATCACGTGTTTTGTTCAATATGGGAAAGGCAAAAGATGTTTCACCCTCGAAAAAAAGAGAAGTTGGAGCATTATTGAAGAATACTTCTTATTCTCAAAGGTGTATAGCATCAATGACAAAGGTTTCAGTGGCAACAGTCAACCGAATAAAAAAAATCTGGACAAAAATGCTGATTATACTCCTCAACGAATAGGACATTGTGGTAGAAAACAGCTAACAACGCCAAGAGACGATAGAAAAATACGAGATATTTGCCTAGAAAATAGGAATAAGCCTAGGCGAATACTAACCACTTTAATACAAGATGCTGGAATACCAGTATCTCCAATGACAGTTCGTCGCCGACTCAAAGAACAAGGATTTAGATGCTGTCGACCTGCTAAAAAACCTAAGCTCACTCTAGCAATGCAACAAAAACGCCTTGCTTGGGCTAAAAGTCATCGGCATTTGACCGTCGATGACTGGAAAAATGTAAGTACTTCATTTATAATTGTACACATTCTATTTAGAGATTTGCCTACATTAAAACTTTGACTTATAAGTTTTTTTGATGTTGTTTAGGTATGTTTCTCGGATGAATCGACAATCCAGATATTGATGAACAAATCACCGTTTGTGCGTAGACGTGCTGGAGAAAAATTCCACAAAGACTGCATCTTAGAACGTGTAAAGCATCCTCTTAGCATAATGGTATGGTCTGTCATTAGTGGACATGGAACAGGGCGCTTATATATCGTTGAGGGAACTATGCGCCAGGACCAATACATAAAAGTTCTTGACACAAAATTGGTACCACAGTTGAAGGAATGGTTCCCAAAGAACCAAAAATTTGGTTTGATTCTGCCCCATGCCATAAAGCAAAGAAGGTTACAGAGTACCTAAAAGCAAAGAAAATTCCAGTGCTACCATGGCCTGGAAACTCACCAGATTTAAACCCTATTGAAAATCTGTGGGAGATCATGAAAAGGGAAATTGCTTCTGAAATGATCACCAACAAAATACAATTAATTCAAAAGATGATCAAAGTCTGGCACAATAACATAGATATTCAAAATAATGCAATAAAATGCATAGAAAGTATGCCAAGACGTGTAGAAGCGGTAATAAAATCCCAAGGGAGGGATAACAAAATACTAAAATAAATCACCAATATGTAATCTTTTGCTTGCACAATAGTGGAATTATTTAAAAAAATATATAAATAAGTATGTTTTTTGTAATAAATATAGACCGCAACACTCAAAAGTTACGAAAAAATAGTCTGCAACCTTTTTATTTCTATAATAAATAACCTTTAACATATAATTTTCAAAAAAAATACAGTGTTTCTAATAATATGAGCACCCACTGTATATATATATATATAAATATATATATATATATATATATATATATATAAATATATAAATATATATTTATATATAAATTTTATTTATTTTTTTATTATTTTTTTTAAACGTCTTCGCTTCCAACAAGGCTGCAAGCAGCCATTAATTAAAGTTGGAAGTTACAGAAAGAGAAAAGATGAAGATTGTAGAGGAAGATAACGATTGACAGACGACTTAAAAGATTGCAAATTATATAAATCAGGAAAGCAAGATGAAGAAAGCGAATTCCAAAGAGCTGATGTTCAAGGAAAAAAACTAGACGAATAAGAGTTTTTGGAGCACTTAGGAACAGTCACAGAAAAAGGATGACACTTAATTGAATGACGAGTAACACGAGAATGAATTTTAGTAGATGGCACAAGAGAAACTAGCTCTTTACAATGCGTTTTTGCACCTTGTCTAAAAGAGAGAGCGCGTCATTAGAAGATCCGCCCCAGATATGGCAACAGTATTCCATACAAGGCCGGATTTGAGATTTATAGAGATAGAGAATAGAATCCGAAGTAAGAAATTGAACGATTTCGATAAAGAGATGCAACCTTAGCAGATTCTAATTTTGCAATTGATTTGATATATGGTTTCCAAGAAAGATCGGAAGTAAGAGTTAATGCTAGAAGATGAAGAGTAGGTGACTCATCGAGTACATCACCGTTCATAAATATAGGAAGATCTAAATTATTGCGATAACGATTGGCTGAAAAAAATTAAGTTTTATCTGAATTAAAGTTCACCAGCCACTTTGAGCCCCATGCTGTATCAGAAGTGAGATCCTATTCAAGCTCAAATGCCCCCACCAAGCAATCAGAGGGTGTTGGTTTTTCAACGACAAGAATAAATGGTAGTATCATCAGCAAACAATGCCACCTTAGATGTGAGAATATCTGGAAGATCGTTAATGTAAATTAAAAAGAGTATAGAGCTAAGGATAGAACCTTGAGGAACCCCTGAAGTTACAGAATAAGAAGAAGAGTGCTGTCCGTCGAGGGCGACTTTAATACTACGATTGGAAAGGAAGGATTCAATAATCTTAAAGGTGTTGCGAGATACACCATAAGAAGAAAGCTTATGGGGAAGACCAGCATGCCAAACTTTATCAAAAGCTTTTGAAATTTCAAGAGCGATGGTCTTAACCTCTCCACCTTCATCTAATGCACGATAAAACCTATTGGTTATTACTGTTAGCAAATCAGCTGTAGAACGAGAAGATCGAAATTCATATTGATAGTCAGAAAGTAAGTTACTAGATTCAAGATGAGAAATTAAGTGTTTGTTAATTAAAGATTCAATAACCTTGCTTATGATAGGAAGAAGACTAATGGGACGGTAGTTAGACGAATCAGATCGCTCTCCAGAATTTTCGAAGATAGGGATATCAGATGCCGCTTTCCAGCAAGCTGGAAAACAAGACTCTGATAAGCACTTTTTGAATTGTTTTGAGAGTATAGACGATAGCTCCGGAGAACACTTCTGCAAGACAATAACAGGTATGTTGTCCGGGCCTCAAGCTGTAGAAGAGGCAGGAAATCACTTTAGATACAGATGCTGGAGTGATATGAATGTCAAGCAATGGATCAACCTGTTTGTTGGCAAAATCAGGTAGAACGCAAAGAGTGGAATCTAGAGATGATCAAAAGTTTTTAGCAAACAATTCAGCTTTGTCTTTAGGTGAGGTGACAAAGTCTGAACCATACAAGAGAGGTGAAATTTAAGATTTGTCCTTATTATTAATACTATTAAAGATTCTCCAGAAGTCACAAGAGCCTAATTTTTGAGATGAGATACAAGATTTCATGACCTGAGAATAGTATTTTAAGAAGTCAGACAAAATGCCATCAGTTAATGTTTCAGTCGCTTCACCTTATTCAATAGAAGAAGCTGTAAATAAAAATAAAAAAGTTTTATATATCAGGCTTTGTCACTGTGTTTTGGGATTTCTTGTATCAGTAAAAAAATATAACACTTTCTTTTGAAATTCTACAATTTAAAATAGTTTCACAAAACAAATTTTGATGAATATTTTTACAAACCTAGTAAAATTAAACAAAAATTCACTAAAAAATAATTAATAACATACTGCCTTCAGCCATCGAGAACTTATCAACGTTATCTAATTCTGGTACTTTGTTTCCTTTTTTCTTATCCTCACTGAAAGATAAGAGAAATTTGCTTCTGGCTCCAAATTCAGTTACTGTCGAAAGCAAGTGTGGCGGTCAATACTGTTATTTTGGTCTTGAGACTGATATACAAAAAGCTGTTTCTGCAGATAGCATAAGGCTTCTGCTATCAGTATAGCTAACAGCTCGCTTACTTATTCACGTGAACAGCAGTGCTCTACTGCCATTTCGCCATTGATTAAAAGAAACATCGTTTTTTCAATTTCTTCTGAGAAAAACACAGTGTCATTGTCACTTTGAGAGAAATAAGCATAAAGAAATTCTTAACTTTCATAATCTCTTTCCAAATTTTTGTCTTCTTTTACTTAACTGATATTTTGTGTAAATTTTGAATTGTCATAATTTTTTTCGACTTTCTCTTCTTCACTACTAGAAGATGATTCTGCCAGAGCTAGAACATTAGAGTGGCATTTTCGCCAGTTTCTTAAATAAGCCATTAATTTCTTTTGTCGTAAGAACAAGTAGTAGAAATTTGAATACAAATAAAACTTTTTAAAAATTCAAAATTTCTCACATAAACACCCTCTGTTTTGAACATTATACTAAAATATTGCTTATTACTTTTTCGCTTTAACTATTTTTACTTTAAGCTCCAGTTCAACGGACGGTTTTTTTATAATTAAGTTTTTTTGTCAACGTTGACTTAACGTTGAAACAACGTTAAATAAACAACGTTTAAATCGTAACGTTGTATTAATGTTGAGACATAGTTGAACAACGTTGAAACAACTTTGCGATCTTGAGCGAGATTTGGCGTTGACAAATAGCCAAGCTGAATTACTTGGATCTCGACTTCAAGAATTTAATTTATTGGCACCAGGATTATTCCATATCAAATCACCTAGTTTTTTGAAAGTTCCCCAGGGTACCATCTCAGATTTGCTTTAAACTTTTACCACAAACAAATCTTATAAAATAAATACAATCCAGAAAAATCCAGCTTGATTGACCTATTTCTTCAAAAGCTATGATTGAATTAAAAATGACCAAATCCAAAAAGTTTGTGTATCAGGAGCTTACAGCAGTTTTTTTCGATTTTTGACAAACCATAACTTTTTAATTAAAGATGGCGATCACCTGAAATTTTGTAGGGTATTAGTTTTTCACCCAAATAATCCATTGTTGCAGTTGTTTTTGACTGATTTTTTACAGTTTTTGAGTTATTGTACCTTAAAGTTGCTAAATATTGCAACATTATAAATATTTTTTCGAACTTTAACGTGTTACAGTTTAATACTTACTTAGAGAAAGTGGATTTTTTTGTTACCTTTGTGTACTTAGGGTTGCCACTTGTTAGAATAATCAAAATTATGCATTAAAAATTAATTTAGCACATGCAGCAGCCTATTAAAAAATTACTTTTTTTTTAAAATTATGATAAATTACATCGACTTTGCTGGCATAGAAAGTAGCGTAAACAGTTGAAATAAATTATGAAACTTTAATGGTAAGGTTCTATATATAGACAATCACCAAAAAAAATTTAAAGACCTATACTCTATCTTATGACATGATTGTAGCCTTTTGAGAGTGATGATATTTTTAAAAGGAGATCAAAAAAATACCACTTACCACATTCAAAATTTATACCTCAAATTTTATACAAACTATCCTGTAAAAAAGTGCTTTCAAAGAGTAAGATAATTAGTTAAAAGAAAAAGTATGTATACATGAAACTAATTAGCTTATCTCTGATTTATATAACTCATAATACTAGTCATTACTAGCAAGAATAAAGTCATGAGCACTTATACTTTTAATCAATGGAACACTTATTTGACATATTATTTTATCAAATGGAACTTAACACTGACTTGATCGTGCATCGTTTGTCCATTTTAAATTTAATTTGTTTCTTTGCATAAACTTCACATTAATGTTTTGGTTTTCATTACAAATATCAACCACAAGCCCTATGTACCATTCTTCATCATAAAAGCATGCAATATATTTACTGGGTTAAAAATTTGAAGGATTTTTTTAAATTAAATTAACATCATTTAACACATGAGTATCATAGACAGTATCACTAAAGATTCTTCGTAAAAACAATTTCTCTCCATCTTACAAAACAGTGATAGTTCTCTCCATCTGGTACAAAACAGTGATAGCTTCTTGTTCCCGAAACTGTGCGCATCCTTTCATATCATTTCTGAAGGTTAAAAGTTGTTTCATGGTTATTGATATCACTTGAAAGATAAAATATGTTAACACCTTTGATGTTTTTTTGAGCCCATGTAAACAGATCTTGTGGTGTGAGTATCTGATTTGTAATTGCTGCTCGTAGACTAGCTTTTGCTGCTTCTCTTTTTATAGTACCTCCTATTCCATCACATGGACTTTTGCCATGTGACGTAGCAAAGAAGTGATGCTCAGCATTTATTTGGTGATCTACAATGTGATAAATTAAGTTTATTAGACATCTGTAGTTTTTATACTGTGATGCAGCACCATCACTGAAGTATTCAACTTTTTTCACTGTGGGTAGTTTGATTTTGACCATAGAGAGCAGCTTTGTGAGAAAACAATGGACTGCTGATTGGTCATGACAAAGATGGTCAGAAATTAAACAATACCATTCATATTTAAGGTGATCTTTTTCATCTTTGTAATAAACAGCAAATGGGTGTAAGGTAGCTTGATCAGCATGCCAGTAAAACCCTTGTATAGCATCTTGTACAAGAAAACTATAGTTTTCTGCAAAATCCATCAGAATAATGTAGGTATATTGGTCTAATGTTTGTTTTGCCTCTGATAAGTAGGAAGACTGTGCTTCTTTGATATAGTGGTGGTGACAAAGGTCATACAAAGTTTTACTTAAAGTTTCAATAAATTTACTAATGCTTGTTTGGACTGTAAAAGGTGCAGTTCGGTCAGTTGACACCCATTGTTTATAAGTAAACTGATCATCAAAATCAAAATCATTCTTTTCAAACACATTTTCTAATTAAGTCTTCAAATTTATTTTACCAGGGCAGTTCGAACATAGATGAAACATGCAGTTTCGACTATCTATATTACAAACACATACTTTCATTAAATCTTTGTAATATATTAAATGGCTGTTAGGAAGAGCAGAGCACATCAACTTAGCATTTTGATGGTAAGAACATACACAAACTGAGTGGCTTCCACTACTATCAACAGTAAGGCACCACTTTGGCCTTAGTTCACAGAACTTGGTGAATCCAACTTTGAGTTCAGGGTATAACATCTTAAATTACAGATGAAGCTCTTTTAAACAAACTAATATTAAGCGTTTTTGTTTATGAACTTTAACATTATTTATACGCGCAGAAACAAAGTCTTTTTTTCCTTGACATTGTCTAGTGTATTTGTCAGATTTATATATTTCAATGACTCTCTGCTTAACAATATCCTCCAAAGGATGTCTTTTTTTAGCCTCAGGTTTAGCAAGTATTCCCTTTTCATTTTTCAGCTTTCTGGCTTTCTTAACAAGATGGTCTGAAACTGAAAAGGCATTGCAAGGTTTTTTAATTGACCAACTATCAGGAGTAAATGTTAGTAACTGAACTTTTTCTTCATTCAATTCCTTTATTGCATCTAAAAGTTTGTCTAAATCATTACAGTTAATGCACTTTTGCTTTTTCTCAGATATTATTTCTTTTGGTTCAATATCCAATGCTGATGCTACTAGGTTTGTCATACTTGTTTCCAGTTTTTTAACTTTTTGCTTTCCATATTCTAATTTGTCACGTTTACTTACATTTTTTAGAGGAGATATTTCCAGTTAAGAAGCACTCTTATTTAAAACTGTCTTATTTAGGTCTGAAGAACTAAACTCCTCATCATCAACATCTTTGTCTTCAACTTCTTGACTAAATTTTCTTGTAATTTGTTCAAGTTTGAATTCATTCAAACAGTTAGTGCAAAGTTTTTTAACCAGGTTTGATCTTAAGTTGACTTGCTGTTAAAATGTCGACTTTACACAATCCCTTAATAATTTTTTTCTTGTGGACTTTAAACGGATCACAGCAGTATTTTTAAAGCGCTTCATATCTAGAAATATAGGCTTTTTCATGGTGAACACATATCTCCTCATTTAGTTCAAAAGTGTGTCCAATTCTTTGAATTAAAATTTCAACATCTGAGTTCACAATATCTTTTAGTTTTATTCTTCCAATCATTCTACAATAATACGTTTTGTCGCAATCTTCATTTAAAACTTTCCCCACACAACATTTCTCTGTCATTTTTTACTATTTTTATTTTTATTACTAATCTAAAAGGTTTAAAAAAGACATAAGCATATTAAATCTCAAAGAAACTAACAAATATCAGACACTGATTATGACACTGATTATGCCATTATTATTAGTACAAATTAAGATATTATGTTATTAAAAAGAAAACTGAATATATTCATTCACAGATAAATAAGAAATATACTACTGTCATCCCTATGACAAATTATTAGACTATGACCAACAGCTAACTCATAGTCTAATAACATTCTCCTTTTGAAAATATCATCACTCTCAAAAGGCTACAATCATGTCATAAGATAGAGTATAGATCTTTAATTTTTTTTTGGTGATTGTCTATATATAGAACCTCAACATTAAAAAGTTTCATAACTTATTTCAACTGTTTACGCTACTTTCTATGCCAGCAAAGTCGATGTAATTTATCATAATTTAAAAAAAAAAAGATTTTTTAATAGGCTGCTGCATGTGCTAAATTAATTTTTAATGCATAATTTTGATTATTCTAACAAGTGGCAACCCTAAGTACACAAAGGTAACAAAAAAATCCACTTTCTCTAAGTAAGTATTAAACTGTAACACGTTAAAGTTCGAAAAAATATTTATAATGTTACAATATTTAGCAACTTTAAGGTACAATAACTCAAAAACTGTAAAAAATCAGTCAAAAACAACTGCAACAATGGGTTATTTGGGTGAAAAACTAATACCCTACAAAATTTCAGGTGATCGCCATCTTTAATTAAAGAGTTATGGTTTGTCAAAAATCGAAAAAAACTGCTGTAAGCTCCTGATTCACAAATTTTTCAGATTTTGGTCATTTTTAATTCAATCATAACTTTTGAAGAAATAGGTCAATCAGGCTGAAATTTTCTGGATTGTATTTTTTTTATAAGATCTGTGTGTGGTCAAAATTTAAAGCAAATCTGAGGTGGTACCCTGGGAGCCTTTAGGTGATTTGATATGGAATAACTCACCAGGTAAACAATTTCTAAATTTCGAAATTGTCACAAAGAATTGGTAATGTTTTTTTCAGTTAATGAGAATATATGTTATTGTACGGATATCGAGAACCTTATGAAAAACCTTGGTATTGAACTTAATTTAGAATAACGGAGATTATTTGTTGATTCATCAAAAAGTAGTTTAAAAGCAGTATTGCTTCACAACGGAAGTATATATATGCGTTTGTACCGATTGCATATTCTGCCAAACTAAAAGAAACATACGATACAATATCGCTGCCAATAAATAAAATTGATTATGGTAAATATAACTGGAGAACATGTGGTGATTTAAAAGTATGATTTAAAAGAATGAAAAAAAGTTACACAAAGTATTGTTGCTTTATATGTGAATAGGAAAGTAGAGATAGAAAGCAACACTATATAAAGAAGGATTGGCCAATTAGAGATAGAATGCAGCAAGGAAATAAAAATGTCCTTCGATTGCCATTAGTTGAACGTGATAAAATAATTATGCCACCTCTTCATATAAAATTAGGACTTATAAAAATTTTGTTAAGGCGCTACACAATGACTCAGAGTTGCTTATGTACTTACGTAACAAATTTCCTGAATTGAATGACGCTAAGATGGAAGAAGGTATATTTATAGGTCCTCAAATAAAAAAGATTTTTACTGAAATCTACTTTGAATATTTACTTAGTGAATTTAAAAAAATGCATGGCTGGCATTTAAATCCGTCGTTGCTAATTTTCTCGGAAATAACAAGTCTGTAAATTTTGAAGATGTGGTTAAAAATTGCATAAATGCTTATAAAGATATGGGATGCAACATGTCCCTCAAAATTCATCTCCTTGACTCGCATCTTAATTTCTATCCAGAAAACCTTGGTTCTGTAAGTGACGAACATGGCGAACGCTTTTATCAAGATATAATGTTAATGGAGTCGCGTTATTACGTTGGGGGAAGTTATGGTCACAATTTTAGGGCTCCTTGTTTCCTGGCTCTAATCAGCGCAACTTTTTTCCAAACATTCTTATTTGTGCATAAGTATAAGCATATAAATGTTTGGAATTTGCTCCATGCCTGTAATTCTTAAACAACAAAAAATGCCGCTCCCGCCCCTATAAATAAATAAATAAATAAATATATATGTATATATATATATATATATATATATATATATATATATATATATATATATATATATATATATATATATATATATATATATATATATATATATATATATATATATATATATATATATATATATATATATATATATATATATATATATATATATATAATCTTAATATATATAAAGGGCAATGTGTGTGTGTTTGTTTGTTCTCTATAGAAATCCGAACCGCCGGACCGTTCTCGATGAAATTTGGCATGGGGGTAGTCCTCGAGGGGGAGAAGATTCTTAGCTGGGTTTTGACCCCGTACCCCGACCCCCGGGGTCAAGGGGGCCCAAAAATGGCCCCCCTGACCCCGGGGTTTGGGGGGACCATTTTTTGGGACCATTTTTGGGCCCATTTTTGTGTACAGATATCAGGTAAGCCAGTTTAAATATTGGCCTGGGCAACGCCGGGTAACTCCAGCTAGGTATATCTAAAGGGCAATGTGTGTTTGTATGTGTGTTTGTTTGTTTGTTTGTTCTCTATAGAAATCCAAACCGCCGGACCGATCTCGATGAAATTTGGCATGGGGGTAGTCCTCCAGGGGGAGAAGTTACTTAGCTGGGTTTTGACCCCGTACCCCGACCCCCGGGGTCAGGGGGCCCAAAAATGGGATCCAGTGTGGCTCTGCAGCCTCAGCCGTGCAATTTGGCAAAACCTAAAAGCTTCCTACCTGTGGAGGAGTGTCAGAACACTTCATTTGACAACAAACATGAGGGTAAAGTTGTCTGGTGATCTGTCAGCAGGAGCCTTTTCCAATCAGCTCCTTGCCTTGGGCAATGGTGAGGCACCAGTTGATGTGCAGACAGGGCTCATTAAATTCCCTGCCAACTTTTGCACACTGGTGGATTCTGCAGAGGAACTCATTGTCAAGGTGTTTCCCAACATCCAGCAGAGTTTCACCAGACATGACTGGATCTGTGAGAGAGCTATTCTGGCTCCCAAAAATGAGTCTGTCACCAAGATCAATATGCAGATCCAGAAAATGCTCCCAGGCAATGAAAAGTCCTACAACTCCATTGACATGGTTATGGACCCCAGTGAAGCTGTCAACTATCCAACAGAATTTCTGAACTCTTTAGAACTATCTGGATGTCCTCCTCACATTCTTCACCTGAAAGTTGGAGCACCAATCATTCTCCTTCGCAACCTCGACAGTCCCAAGCTCTGCAATGGACTCATCATCAAATGGACTCATCATCTGCAATGGACTCATCATCAACTCGACTCATCATCAAAGCTATCCTTTCAAACTTGATTGAAGCAACTATACTGACTGGATGTGGCAAAGGTGAGAATGTCTTCATTCCAAGGATTCCAATGATTCCCAATGACCTCCCATTCAGTTTCAAGCGCCTCCAGTTTCCAGTCAGGCTGGCTTTTGCCATGACCATTAACAAAGCGCAGGGACAGTCACTCAAAGTGGCTGGCATCAATTTGGAACAGCCCTGCTTTTCTCACGGCCAGCTCTATGTTGCATGCTCCAGAGTTGGATCTCCACGAAATCTTTTCATTTTGACTCCAGAAGAAAAAACCAAGAACATTGTCTATCAGAAGGCTCTTCAGTGAAAGAAATCCTCTTTAAAGAAGTCCTATTAAAAGAAAACAATAACAATCCAATGTGAAGAAATTACCCATGATTTAACTTTTGTAACATGTTCAACTTTTTTTTCCAGTGTGAGAGAACAATTTAATTGAAAAATTTGAGTAAATGTTCTTTTGGAAATTCTTAATTTGTTGTTTTTAAGTGGAAAATAAACAAAATGTCTTTTTCTTCCTTAATGTCTTTCAGTTATTTCATAGCTTCAACCAACAGGGCCACATTTTGTGGGATTATTGTGCAACACTAAAAAATATTGCACAATCTTACTGTGCATAGCCCAAAATTAGTATAACAAAGTTCCAGATGCTCATTTACTTTTAAATATTGGCCCGGGCAACGCCGGGTAACTCCAGCTAATATATATATATATATATATATATATATATATATATATATATATATATATATATATATATATATATATATATATATATATATATATATATATATATATATATATATGTATATATATATATATATATATCTATATATATATATATATATATATATATATATATATATATATATATATATATATATATATATATATATATAAATATATATAGATATATATATATATATATATACATATATATATATATATATATATATATATATATATATATATATATATATATATATATATATATATATATATATATATATATATATATATATATATATATATATATATAATCTTCTATTATCTTCTGTAGATAAGCATTTGCTCATAGTTTTGCTTATCTTTAAAGCATTCGGCGTTTTCAGAAAAAGAATAGAAAAACGAAAAATAATGAAAGGAAAGATTGCTGCCCCATCCCAAACCCCAAGTCGATGTAGCAGCACTCCGCTGCGAGTCAGGCTATTTTTCAGTTGATGTATGTACTGAATGCCCTCAGCAGCAGGCTATTTCAGTGTGACATCAGAGTGCTCATCTTAACTAGCAATTTAAGTTATATATTAAATAGCTTTTGTATACTTGAAAATTTAACAGTTTTATAAGTTTTATAAGTTGTATACAGTTTTGTATAGTTTTATACTGTTATGTACAGTTTTAGAACAGCTTTATTAATAATTATTGTATAATCGAAACATGTTGTTTAAACTGAAAAAAATTTTTTTTGGGGTGGTATGGAGGGGAACGGGGGAGGGGAATGGTCTTGGACTTATATAATGAGTCCACAACCCTTCCCCTCCCCCGCCTCTTTTAGTTTATTGTATATATATATATAGACTCTTTCTATATATATACACAATAAAGTAAAACAAAAAGCATGTTAATAAACTAAATATAATAATTGCTATTCCTAAAAAGGTGTCACTCGTATTATGAGATATTCAAAAGTGTTTTGAACAAATATGTTTTCAGATAAATACTATTTTTCAAAGCAACGATGAACGAACTTGATGTGAGGTTTCAAAGAGTGGAAAAAATATGTTTTTACTTACACGATCATATCATACGTTAGTATGACATAATCGTGACCGCCATATGTCAACTCTAGACAAAGGGTTGACGGAGATGAGAAGAAATTGAGTTTAAAAATTAATAATTGATGTAAAAGTTTAATGTTTAGTCAGAAACTTTAATTTCGTTAATTACGTGTCGTGGTCCGAAATATGAAGACGAAATCGTTTAAATAGTAGGCAGATATGAAATACATATTATGAGTAGGTCAGGAAGAAAATTATTTGGCTATATGTGCAAGTTGCTCACTTTCATTTTTTAAGAATATAGTATAAAAGCAACTATTATAATCCAAATTTTGCTTTTCTGTCAAAGTTCATTTTCTACAAGTTCTTAAATTATTCTTAAAATTATTCCTAATTATTCTTAAAATTATTCTTAATTATTCTTTAAATTAAATTTGTGTTTTTTCAAATATAAACTCAATTATTGAATGTATTAGTTGTAATTTATGTAAATATAATGCAAGTTTATGTAAAAAGTACCATGCTGTATTTTATATATTAGATAATATAGATTTGTTTGTTATATACATATGTAAATATATATATATATATATATATATATATATATATATATATATATATATATATATATATATATATATATATATATATATATATACATATATATATTTACATATGTATATAACAAACAAATCTATATTATATATATATATATATATATATATATATATATATATATATAATATATATATATATATATATAAATAAAGTATGTCAACCTGGTACTCAAATGAAACAAAATTATATAAAAATTTCAAAATAATATTTAATTTGGAAAAATTTTAACTTATTTATCAAAATTATCATAAAAATACATAAAATGCATTTTTTTGTTTTTTGTTAAAAAATGTAATTTTTCATGTAATTAAACCAAAAATAACAATTCTATATTTGAAATCTATATTATTTTTGAAATTTTTATATAATTTCGCTTCATTTGAGTACCAGGTTGACATATTTTTGGAAAATTTTTTTTTGAAAATATTAAGGACCATTAAATATTCGAGGGTCTTGAGGGACCCCTTAAAATATTTTTTATTCAAAAAAATTTTAAATCTAGTGTTTTTGTATTAGATAGAACACATTAAGGAGGTCTCTGCATATATTTTACAAAAATGTTGTTTTTTGGGACACCCTTATATATCTATCTATCTATCTATCTATCTATCTATCTATATATATATATATATATATATATATATATATATATATATATATATATATATATATATATATATATATATATATATATATATATATATACATATATATATATATATATATATATATATATATATATATATATATATATATATATATATATATATATATATGTTATTAATCTTTATTGTTAATCTATAAGTTAAATTATATTGTTAATCTTTTTTGTTATTGTTATTTCTATTGTATTTATTCTTCTCATAAATATCAAATTACATCATTTTTAATTATTTTGATTTTCGTCTAATTTATCCATGTTGTATTGAAGCAAAAACCATTAAATTTATTGTAAATGAAATATTTATGAAATTATTGCAAAAACGCCAATTCTATTTCTATTCTAATTCACTTCCAACAAGGCTGCAAGCAACCACTATAAAGTTGGAAGTTTTTCTTTACAATTTGACCACAGATGTTTTGATGTTTTAACTGTTTAAATGCAATAAAAAGTGGTTACGCAATGAATTGCTTTTAATTTTTGATCTTTTCTAAAGTTTTTATTTTACGCGAAGACTTTAAATAAAATAGAAAATTTGTTTCCTTTTTTATTTAGTTTTTTTAAATTCTTTTCCTAGTTTAAGTTTAGCACTAACATTCATTTCTAAAATGTTTAAATCATCAAAAAATCTTAACAGTCAAGTTGTCAACAAAAAAAATGATTTCATCAAAATCACCAATAACAGCAATATTGACATAGGTGAAAAGAGAGAGGGCTTGGTCAATTTGATCAGAAATTACATCTAAAAGAGTGAAGTCTTTAGAAGTAAGAGACCTATAAAGAACAAAGAAAAAGTTGATAGAGTGAAGAGCATACAAAAGAATGGTCAAAGGATTTGAGCTTGATTTCATGACAAATAAGTGACATGCGTATGTACACCCTCAAGCCGAGCATGTAACTATTGGAGTCTTTGCAAATCAAAGAATAGTACCCATTAATACTGAAATCTGAGGAAGGAGTAGCTATTTTAATTTTAGTCTCACTAAGAGCAAGCAAGTTAAGTGATTTTTGCAAGAGGTAAGATATAACTGATGGAAGGTAACTTCGTAGACTACAAATATTATTAAAAGATATATTAAAACAGTTAGGCAGTGGGGATGGTTTTTTATGTTTAAAATTTTGCATTACTTTTGGCATGGTTCAAGTTTACTATAACTTTAGTGAAGTAAAAGAAAAGCATAATCGTTGTAACTAAGATGAAAAATGCCAACTCATTTTAAAAAATAAACCCTAATAAATTGCATAATAACTAAAATGCTTTTTTAAAGGTATTTGCAAAAAAGTATTTGCAAAAAAAAAGTTAAAGTGCCAATTAAAATGGTTGTTTTTAATTAGATAGGATTAACTGATAAAAATAAAATTTTTACACTCAAAACTATATTGATGAAATATAAATTATTTAACTGATAAAATATAAAAATATTACACTCTAAATTATTACATAATAATTCTTACTTTATCTCATCAAGTATGTTATTGATTTAATAAATTATATAAGTTTATCTCAATTTGGTCACGACAAAAAAATATAATTACGATTAAATGTTCTGCTATAAAATTGTAATCATATAAGTATTGTGGAATTTTTAATTATTGTAATATTTCTTAAAATTCCTGCATTCTATTACAATAAGAAAATATAAAACTTTTTTTAAAAGAAGTAAAAACTTGTATAAGTATTTGTTTATCAAGTTTTTTGTTGTTAATAAATAAATGGATAGCTAGTGTAAAAACGCTCTTCTAAAGAATTTTTTACAAGCATATGTTTGTAACAAGTATAAAATCTAATATTATATTTAATAACTTGTTTTTTTGATGAATATGCATATTATATAAAAGCTCTTTTAAAAAGTTGTTTAGAGGAGCAGCTTGCAATAGCTTGGCATTTCATTTTAGGAGAGCTTCTCTTTGCTCTTGCACTCATTTACTTCCACTGAGGCCTGAATTATGCTAAGTATATTATCTACTAGATAATTCATTTGATAGATAACAAACAAATGTAAATTATCTTGTACATAGTATACAATCTGGTATTTTTTACATAAATTTGCATTATATTTGTATAAAATTAAATTATATTACATTCATATTATTACATACATATTCAATCATTGCGATTATATTTAAAACAATATTAATGAACTAAATTAAACTTTTTGGGTGTTTGTCTGATTAAAAGATATTATTTAACAAAAACAAATGCAAAGAAAGTAATATAAAGATTCCAAGATTCCCTATTAAGTTATATATATATATATATATATATATATATATATATATATATATATATATATATATATATATATATATATATATATATATATATATATATATATATATATATATATATATATATATATATACATATATATATATATATATATATATATATATATATATATATATATATGTATATATATATATGATTTTTTCTTGTTACTGAAGTCTAGAAGGAAAGAGTTTTCTCTAGAGAACTCTAGAGAGTCATAATTTTCTAAATATAAATGCTTTTAGATTATTTTTTCAGTAAATGTTCCTTAAAAGAAAATTATTATTTTTTAAAACAAAACCACATTAAATTATTTTAATTTAATTTGAGATGCTATTGTATGATGCATATTTTTTAATTTAATTTATTTAAAGCTATATAATTTATTTTTTTGTAATTTTAATTTCCTTTAAAACCTGCTTATTTTAGTTTATTTTAGCATGACAATGTTGTTTTTTTTTAGCATTAAAATTCATATAAATATGTTTTTATAAAATTAAAAAAATAATGAAGTGTATATATTACCATACCATTTTGTTTGTAGAATTAAAGTTAAATTGTATAAGTAACGTAATAAGATGTCGATGAAAAAAGCAGATGATGATGAAGAAAGTACATTGGTTTTATCAAAGGAAATACCATCAATGCCATATTCTGAAATTTTTTAGTGAGTCTATAAATATATATGTGTTATAATTTTCTTGCTTTTATAATAAGATTTTTATATTTCTTGCCTTTTTTTATTAAGAACAACTAAAACCTAGCTGTTCTTTATTTAATTGCTGTAAGTTTATACTTTTAATAACAATGATTTAGTGATCGATTTGAACCTGTGGTTGATGACAACATAGATTTCACAAACTATGATGTGACTTTGCTACAACATGAGGTCCCTGATGATGATATTAAAACTTTGACATTAGCATCACCTGTAGCAAGTGACACAACTGATCATGATTGTCCTTCTATGTTATTAGTAAATCCAAGTCAAGGTTTTTTTTTAATTTTTTTGAAAAGATTCTTATTGCACATAATGTAAAAAAAATGTTTTATCTATCTAGTTTAACTGAAAGTAATAAATCTTTCTAAACTCATGTAATGGTTGAAATAATAATATGATTGTAATACAGAAGGGTCCTTTTTTTTTTTCCTTTTTTTTTGTGTCCATTTTTATTTATTTATACTATTTTCTATATCTCAAACTTATCAAAAAGATCTTACAATAGATATTACATTGATTTCACTCTAATCAAAAGTTTTTATTTCTCTGAAATATATAAAGTTTAAGGATGCAAATTAAACCATATTAATCTGTAGTTATTAATTCAAACAAAAAAAATTTTTCTGTCTAAAAATCTTTTTTCTTTACAAATGTTATGAAATTATGACATTAATTAGATTTCATAATTTCATAATTGTGAAATTATGAAATTATGAAATTGCTTAGGCATACGTAAAATAATTTAACACATACATAAATTGTGTGCAGCATAACACTTTGAAACAAGGCCTGTAGATAGTTTATTTTGTTAAAACTATTTTAGGTCTCCATGACATTTTGGTACATAAATATATAGCTGGTTTTGATGAAAACACTGACTGTAGGAACAGGGTGGAGTGTGAAAATATAATACTTCAAACACTTGTAAGTTAACATTAAAAAAATTAACAAAAATTGTTACTTCAATAATATGTAATGTATAAATGTGTACTTATATATGTAAATATATCTATATTTATCTATATATATATATGCGTGCGGTGTATACTCTAGGGTTATGACTTTTTTTCAACCCCATGCTCCTGTACTGTAGTTTAATGAACTTTAACCTAAAAAGTACAAAATTAACTATTATTTGCATATCTTTTGAAAAAAGTTCACCCTGCCATTGAAAAATTAATTTTGACAGTACTACTATGTATTCAAATGTATTTAGAATGTCAGTCATGTAATACAATAAATTTTCAATCCAACAATGACTCAGGCCGTTGAGCTTGCTCTTGCTTGTTGCATAGAAAAAATAGAAGGTGCAATTTGTCTTTATTTTTGCATGATGAATACATTTCCTTCATGACTTTGATTGCGTGCTCTGCGCATTGAGTACTTCTGGGAATCTTTAGTATAGATGGCTCTCGCTTCTAGTTATTTTTCAAAAAGCCTTTTTGAATGGATTTTGAGACGATAAAAATCAACATCTCTCTGCAGAACTGTTGAAGGAATTAAAATGAAGGCCAGGATTGGTAGTATAGGTCTGGAATTCCAACTCGCACTCTAATCTATACAAACTTTAAATGATTTTCAGCAAAGCCACACGTATTAGTAGTAGCAGTAATAAGATTAAATAAGTGGCCGTCTGTAATTTTAATTGTGGGGTGAGCTTTTTTTACAACCTAGAGGAGTTAAACATGTTTTCAATGTTTTTTAACAAATGTTTATTGGTTTATGACAGGAAATTATGTTTTTTTTTAAAAGTCAATAAGTCATAACCCTAGTATACTCACTAACATTTAAGTGTCCTGGATTAGGTTGGTATTGTCTTAATATGATACACTTTGAAAATGTTGACCACCTGCTAAAACCCAAACCTCATTTAATGTATGTACTTAAGCTCCCATAGATATAGGCTTAAGTATTGCTTCTCATCTCTGCCATTATCTCTGATTGTTACTGTTAGCTTCATGTTCTGTCTATTTCAAATATTTGTGGTCTTTGAAGTAACTTTCCATTAGTTGAATCTTCCCTCTTGCAAAGTTTACCAGACTTACTTGCTCTTTGTGAGGCTGATTTGAATTTCTTTTTTCTTTTTTGGATATCAGTATTGATAGCTATTAACCTTTGAATTGCTAAGACTACAATAGTCACATGCTTGACTTGGGCATATACTTAAACATCAATTCTCCAAATTTTTGAGAAATCAGGTTTGAGTCCTCTGGCTATTCTTCTATATGCTTTCCTTTAGCACCACATCACTCAATAATTTTTTTTTTATTCTTTATCATCTTCCTCCTTTAAACTCTGTGTTATTTCTAATCAAATTGATCTAGCCTTTTCTTTTCATCCTTCAGCCAATTTTGTTGCTTTTGGTGACTTTAATGCTTATCGCACTGAGTTACTTAGCTTTAGTACTGCTGATCAAGATAAAAGTACACACTTTTTATTTTAATTAATCTTATTTGGATAGTAGAATTTATGATTTGTTTTTCAGACAACCCAAATAATTTATCTTCACTTGATTTGTGTCAAAATCACTTACCTTCACTTGATTGTGGTTTCCTTGATTTGTGTCTTGTCTCTGACACTAGTTTGTGTTCTTCTTATTTTCCTTTGGATGATTCTGACCATGCTTACTAAATCTTTTATCTCGTACTTCTTCTTTAGACTCAACGTATCATTACACTACTTACTACTACTCTACTGGGATTCTTTTTGTGATCTAATCATTTTTTCATCTTTTTCACAACAACAGTTCTCTTGAGAACTAATGCCTTTTTATTATTGCATCATTGTAAAAAAGTGCTGTCTAATGCAAGAATCCAAATTGCAATACTTGGCTCTGCAACAAAACATGTTTTCCAAAAAAGTTTGTAATGGGTTCAGATATTTTTTATTGTAAAAAATGTAAAACTTAAATCTCCTGTTATTTCTGTATGCTATATAAAAATATATCTAAATATATATATTTAGATATATGAAATTATTAAATGTATTTTATATTGATTGGTTTTAACAGAATTTCTGCCAAAAGCAATCTTTTTTTTTTTTTTTTTTTTTTTTGTTTTCATATTTTCAAATACAATTAAAAAAATTATTTAATTAGTTAATAATGTTCTTTTTGATATTTTCTATCTTATTTAAAAAAATAGATTAAAAATTTAAAAATTATTAAAGTTTGATTTTTATTGTTTGGTGATCGGTTTGACCCACTTTTACTCTAAATCTTGTACAGTTACCACCACTTAAGTGTACAAAATCATGGTTTCTTCACTCTTGAATTCAAACTTTAAATATTTTCAGGAGAGTAAAACCTAATAATATTGCTTAATCTCTTAGTTTCTTTCTTCAAAATCAGCAGCTTTTCCTGCAAGAAAAAGATCAATATCTTTTTTGTATAAATATTCTGCAAATTATCTAACACTTAAAATTTTTATATAAATATGGTTAACAAATCAATCATGGCAAAAATTGTATTGATAGTCAGAATGTTATTCTCAGATTTATGAGATATTAGATTTTTTTAATTAGAGACTCAAAGACCTTGCTATTATTAGTAAAATGATTGATTAGAAGTTAGTTTAGATTAAAGCAGCTGTGACGCACATAACTACCTTCACAGTTTTTATAAATAGAAACAATACTTTTCATAACAATGGCTGTTTTTATCTTTTATCAGTCAGTAGATATTTTTAGTTAAGATAATATCCAGTTGTATTGCCAACAGCCCATAGTGATACATGAGTTTGACTCTTGTATTTCTGTAGGCCACTTGCCTGAAGGTTTCTTCTCTTTTTTGAAAGTTTTCTTTTTATAAGAAAAAATGTTATAAAAAATAAAGTGTAATTAATAAAGCTGTTATTATTGTGTTTTAAATATTTGGAAATCTTAAATATTTTAATTCTTACATCCTCTCTAATATCAATGTTTTTATTTTTTTATTTTTCTATTGTTGCTCAATAAAATAAATAATGCTCAATAAATGTATTATTTTATTATAATTTTTTAATTCTTAAATATTTCAATTCTTACATTTCTCTAATGTCAATGTTTTTGTTTTTTTATTTTTTTATTATTGCTGCTCAATGAAATAAATAATGCTCAATAAATGAATAATTTTTTGTTGCAATTTTAAGTTATTGCTAAATATAGTTTTTTAATTTTTAGGAAAAAATCAGTGAAAAATGTGTACAAGATGACAATTTTGAAAAGGTACTTGATGTTTCATATTTTATATTTAAAACTTGATGAATTATTATAAATGAGTTATTATGAAAATTGAATGAATTATTATGACATTGAATTATTATGAAAATGAATTATTAATGAGTTATTATGAAAGTTGGTTATGTTATATATTTTTAAATAAATAATTCCTTAAACTTTCCCCCTAAACAAAAATCAATATTAATGTTTCATACAATGTGCAAATAGCTTGAACATAATTTTTTATTGGTTAATTTTTAAATTACTCCCCAAATTTTTCAGACCTAATAATCATTTTTTTCTTATAATTTTAATTTATAATCCTTAAATTATCTGGTGTTTTAACGGTTATTAATAAACTAAGAATTTAATACCAAAAGTATTTCCGCATATTGCAATTTCACTTAATTTGAGCCTTGTATTATATATTTAACAGGTTTAGAATATTGGTTATATTATATATTTAGGAGGTTTATTAAAAGTTGTTCTGTTTTTCCAAGAGTAGATGAAACAGCTTTGATCATATTGGTTGCTTTTATTTATAGCCATAGTGATATTTAAGTTTTGTCAGATTTATAACTTATAAAGACAGCCAATTAATAACTTGTGCTCATCTTTATTTAATTTTTCACACATAAATTAATAAGTATATATTCATTTAAAAAGTTTTTTTTAATTATTGTTTTTTTTTTTCAGTTTCTGTTTATTTTTTATATTTATTAACAAAGTTTAAATTAAGTGTTTTAGATTGTGAGTTTTGGAAATATTTCTGGTCTCTAAATTCTTAGTTTATTAAAAGACTCTGAATACTGTTTTAATGAAATGGTCAATTTATCATAATGCAAAAACCAGGGTTGATAGGTTTAAACCAATGGTTTAAACCAATTGAAAGAATATCAATTTAAATCAAACTAATTTTTTGTTGAAGATATTAAAACCAATTGGAGTTGCTCTAGATAAGTTGCAAAGAGATCAAACAAACATAATGGACACCTGAAATTTTTAAAGAGCTAATAAACATGTTATCATTTTTATCAACTGAAAAAATATATATTATATATTGGAAAAAATATATAATAAATATTGGAAACATAATATCTTTAAATATTTAGTTTCCAATGTTATATATATATATATATATATATATATATATATATATATATATATATATATATATATATATATATATATATATATATATATATATATATATATATATATATATATATATATATGTATATATATATATATATATATATATATATATATATATATATATATATATATATATATATATATATATATATATATATATATATATATATATATATATATATATAAGGTTTTTGATACAGTCGACCTCAAAATATTATTATCAAAGCTTAACATGTATGGCATAAGCGGTAGAACAAACAAATGGATAGAAAGTTACTTAGATAAACGTGTGCAATCTATATACTATGGAGATAATAAACTCTCTTCAATTTTCTATAGTCTTTATAAACAAAAGCCAGAGTGTAAATACCTGTTGCGCACAAATAGTACCCTTTTAGAGCCTTCATGCAAAACTTGAGCTTGAGCAATTTAAAATTACTTATCGTGCACCTCTTATCTGGAATAAGTTTTTATTACTTAATCAAAATATTATTCACTTTGAAAACTTAAATGGCTTTAAAAAAACTATTAAAAAGAGTATTTTAAAGTATAAAAATTTACTTACTGATTTTTTCTAAATTTGTTCACTGCTAGCTTCTTATATAAACTCTTATTTTTTAATATACTTTAATATATTTTTCAAACATTGCGTTAGCAATAAACATGGTAATATTAAGAAAAAGTAATGATATATGTTTGTATAATTGTAATCTTACATTTTAATACAATTATAATGTAACAATTTAATGTAAAAATTTTGTAAATATTTTTATTTTTCTATATGTATATATATATATATATATATATATATATATATATATATATATATATATATATATATATATATATATATATATATATATATATATATATATATATATATATATATATATATATATATATATATGATAATGTAAAGCGGTTTTTGATGATAAGACCTTTTGGTCTTCTGCAAGTTTCCCGCATTCTTCTTATAGTTCGTATTACAGAAGTTTGTTTATTATTTATGTTTGTGATTTTTTATATTTAAATGTATATTTAATCTTAACTAATCTTTATATGTAATCACAAAAATGTATACTATGGAACAATAATAAATTAAAAATAACAAAAAAATATATATAAATATATATATATATAAAATATATTTTATATATTTTTTATATAATAAATATTGGATACTTAATATCTGAATATTGGAAACTTAATAACATTATTTATTATACATGTCAGTGATGCTCATTTCTTTGCAAACTCGCTAGATCCTAGATATTTTGTGTCCAATCTTTCTGAAAATGAAAATGAAGCTGCAATGACCTTTGCAGATAAAGAATTTAAGAACTTGCTACCAATTTTTGGACTGCATCATTATCATGGATATTGAAGGCTGGGGTGTGGAGTCGTAAAAAAAAAGTACCAACTCCAACTCCAATCTTTGAAATTCTTAGAGTACAACTCAAGCTCCGACTCCAAAGCAAAATGTTTGAAACATTCTTTGAATTCTTTAAAAAATATTACGCAATAATTTAAAATTTTTCTTCTTGCCAAAGATATGAAAAATTTTTTGAAGTTTAATTATTTTGTATGTGCACGTGCATGTACAAAATAGTTGCGATTTTATTTAGCAGCTCTGACTCTGCTACAAATGTCGCGACTCCACAGCTCTGATCGAAGGTTTGTTAAATGCACCAGCTTCTAGTGCTGGAATTGAAAGCTTTTTTTCAACTTTGGAGCTTGTTCAATCTAAGTTTAATAAGAAATAGGAGTAGAAAAAGCGGCAAATCTTTTATATACAGAACATTAAATAATGATGTATTGGTTGATGAATTACAGCAGTAATGTTTGTAAAAATATAATTTACTCAAGTAAAATGACTAATGCTTTTTTTTTTTATTGAAAAATTGACTAAACATAATTTTTTTTTAAAAAGGAGTTTTTTTTGCAACCCTGGCAAAAACTAATTAAAAAAACAAAACAAAAAAACAAAAATTTACTTTTGCAAAAATAATAACTGTTAAAACTTACATATTTTAATTTGTTTATTTAAATACCAGTTAATTTAAGTATTAAAAATAAAAATTAAATTTATAAGAAGATAATTATTACTAAAGGTTTGAAAAATATGTGCGTGGTAATTTAGAAATCAACCAATAAAATATTATACTAAAGCTATTTGCACATTGTATGAAACATTTAATGTTTATGAAGTCAAAAGTATAGCTACCAAAAGAAGCAATGTTAAAAATATGAATCATAAAATAGAAGTCAAAAGTACAGCTATAAAACTAGCGATATTAAAAATACAAATCATGTTATAGAAGTCAAAAGTACATCTATCAAAAATAGCGATGTTAAAAATCTTCAAAAGACAAGATGTTAAAAAAATTCAAAGTATTTTTTAAAAATTATTTTATTATCAGAACTGTAAGTTAGCTTTAATTACATTTCATACAAAATCATTTTTATTGTATATATTATTTTTATATTGTTACTATTATTATTACTATTACTAGCAGTATGCAACCCATAATAAGGGTTAGTAATAAATAAATAACAATTTGACTTGATATATTATCTGAAAAATATAAAATACAAATTCATCTATTTGGGCTGCCATTGTCCCAGTTTTTTTGCTGAAGAACGCTATAAAAGTTTTAATTAGTTTAGCATTTTGCTCTCCTCCTTAAAAATTAGGACAATAGCAACCTTATGCTTATGTTGGTCTTGGCATTTAGTAAAGACCGCGTAACTTTAAATATTAGGTTATTTTTAATAATAGCAAGCACCAGAGAAGGAAAGCCAAGTACAACTCACCAATACTAAAAGAAAAAAAAAGATCATCTCAACTTCAAAAGCATTATTTTAGAGATTTATTATTGTATTTTAGAATAAGTAAGTTTATTAATAAATGTGAACATTATTTTTTATGTTTATTATTGTGTTCATGAAATAGCGACTCGTAAAACATTTCTTAAACATGGTCAAAATCAATTATGGTAACAAAAAATACATTAGAGCTTAGTAATAACAGAGTGTTCTAATAGTGATATCCTTTATTAATAAACTTTCGTTAAACAGAGGAGACAGACTGTGTTTCAAAGACACTGTGTTAAAAAAAAGTTACAATAAGTTATTACATTAGTAAATTAGTTATTGTTTTTAATGGCAAAAAAATTGCACAAAATTAGCACAAAATAGCTATAGCACAATTAACCATTAAAAAAAAGGCCTTTTTATGTTATCACTATATAAAATTATTTTTACCTCAATAGTTTAGAATCCCAGTTTTTTCTTAACTGTGAATAATGATTAACACAGTAAATTTCATATTATATGAATTTACTAAATTAAAACCATGTTTCAACAGTAAGTACACTAATAAAGCAATGACAACTTTAAAAAAAAAAAAAAAATGAATGCAATATTTTCAAACTTCAAAAAAAAAATATAAAATCATTTTATTTTAGGATAATCATAATCAGTTATTTGAAAATATGATAAAATTTGAAGCGTTAAAAGTGCGGTGACTAATTATTAGAACTAAAACATATATAACAAATCTGATAATAGTCTAATTTTTTACAGTCTTAAAAAAAGTTATTATAATAATACTCTTTACCTTATCAGTCGTGATATCGTAGAATATCTAATATCGTAGAAAAAGTAATGAGAAACAAAGTTGAGTATAATAAAAAGTAGATATACGTAAAGTTGAATTTTAATTAAAATATAAATATTAGCACTTATCTGATTGGTCCAAGAAATTATAATTGGTAACTTCGAAAAAAGAAAAAAAAGAAAAAGATATGTAGCTTAACAAATTCTAGTATTCATATTTTGATACTGATTATAGTTAGATTTATACTTAGTCTTAGTTCTAAAGTGTCTTAAGTAAAAAATAATTAACAGAAATTAAGACCACCCAGCACTATATAGTGTCAAGTAATACCACAACTTAGTAAGATCTCTTGACTGGCAAGGATAACTTTATGCACTTGCTTTATGCACTGCTAAGTAACACAACTTTTTAAACTTTAAAATAAAAAAAAAACAGAATATAAACATATATAAACTTTGAACATATTATATTTTATAAACTATTACCATTAACTCTATTACACATGAAAACATACCTATCATAAACTATTAATTAAAATTTGAAAATAAATTTGTGTACTTTTTTTTAAACACACACCATTATAGCGGTTGCAGGTAAAAGTAATAAAAAGATTTGATTTACCAGATCTTTTTTATTACTTTAACTTTTTAATTGTAACCATAGCATTTTTATAGTTTTTTTTAAGACTTCCTAAGTAAATAGAAAACTATAATGCACCCTGGTCTAACATTATGATTGTTACCAAGGTTGCTTACATTTTCATGTAAGGCATATTGCATGTTTCTCAGTTTGCTTTGGTTATTTCTATGAAAGCAAAACACTGCTCTTCAATTTTAACAAATGCATCTGCAGTATATTGCTGAAATAGTTTCTTGCCATGATTTAACATGATTTCTAATCAATGTTGCATGTTCAGGGTTGCGAACCAATTATGCTATTTCTTGGAAAAAAGTGAATAAGCCGTAGGATCTAAGTTAGCTGACATACTCAATATAACTTCTAAATGACCTTTTGGATAAATAACTTCCCTGGAAGCAGGTGGAACACCATCTTCTCCAACAAATACAACTGCAAATTCACTAACTATAGTTTGCAAATAAAACATTAAATTATGTAAGCAAAGTTGATTGCGATGTTATTGCTTACTAAAATTTACTGCTGCAAGTGGGTCAGAGATAATCAGTTGATAATGTTGGGGAAATATCTTGATCTGGCCTAAGATTACCTACACAATGAAAAACTTGACCACATTTTAAAACATGGTGACCTATGATTCATACGTTAAACCACATTATCAGTAAATAAAGCAAAGCAAAGACAGGCATATTAAATTCTAATATATTTTAAAAAATTGATATTGGAATTATGATATATAACTTCCTGTAAGTATTTGTAAGTCTTGTAAAGATTGCGGAAATAGTGAAAATGGAAGCAAAACTACCTTTCTATTATAGAAACATAAAAAATGTGCTTCATCAAGCAATTTTTTAGCACAACAATGCTGACAGATCTGGTTCATTTCTCCTAAATAATTATAATCTAGAATAGTATCACTTCTTGCTATACAATACATTCTTTTTGTCTTTTGTCTTATGTTCTATTACAGCAACATTTCTTAAAATTTGAGAATGATTTATCACGTCTAGGCCAATCTCTTTCATTTATGTGATTATGATGTTCTAATTTAGGTATAAATTAATTTCTTCTTACCGAGCAGCATTTCTTGATGACAATTAATTTCAGCGTGCCTAATCATTTCATTAAATTATAAATTATTTTTAAGTTGATAGTTGATTTCTTCTAATAACTTATTTAAGCTTAATATCATCCACTTAAATTTCACTATTAGCAATAAACATATTAACAGTGGTATTAAAACTGTAGTAACAAATAAACACTAAAGAATTTCAAGAGTTATAATCTTTTCTATAAAATTATTTACTACTATTTTAAGTGACATAAGAATAAAATAAACAACTTTAATAAATCGCCATTATTTTAAAAAGAAAAAGGTAAAAAAAAAAAAGAAATTAAAATATCAAAATATTAATAGTCTAAAGTTGTAAACATATCTACAAAGTGGTAAACGAATCTATCAAGAGATAAATAATAATGTTCAAGTAAAAATCAACAAAAACCTGCAATTCTAATGACAAAGATATTACTTAATAATAAAAACAAAAACATAATGTTAAATGTTACTTGGTTTCCTATCTATAAAACAAATTTATTTAATTATTTAGAAGAAAAAAAAAAGAAAAAAAATCAAAATGCCTTATGTAATGTAAAGCAGTTTATTAAAAAAATCTCATATGTGCAATACTTTAGAATATATGATATATAAACCTCTACAATTTAACTCATTAATTTAACTACTGGTTTACCATTGAGGTCGAAAATTGATAAACAAAAATTAAAATAATTTTTTTTTATTTAAAATAACAATTTTTAAAAATAAAAACCTATAACAAAAAAACCTATAACAATTTTATTTAGGGATTATCCATATTTTTTTGGCAATGTCAGTATATTTTCATCTAAAGTAATAAAAAAGATGAAACCATTTAAGAACAAATTTAAAAATATAAATATATATTCAGATACCTTAAAAAGAAGCACAACACAACATTCTTTTGACAACTTAAAACAGAGTTTTTTTTTTACTTTTTTCTATACCTTATTTATTTTATCTAAGAGAAAGTATGCATATAGATACAGAGAAATATAAAATATACTGAAATAAACGCAAATTTATGTAAATACACTTACATGTCCACAAATAACGGTCTTAATTTATTTAAAGGAAAGGAAACAGGCTATAAAAGTTAGAAAAATACGAATAACCAACAACAAACAAACATTTATTTAAATTTTTATTGCAAAGTTATACAATAAACATCATCAATTCCACTTGAAACTAAAAATTTATCAGCTCTAATCGGCTTGTAGACCTTGCTTGAAAGACCGCGTGGAATAAAGAAACGCTTTTAGAAAAGCTTAGAAACTTCTTTATTAAAAACGAAAGTGAAATGACACTACTACTACTACTACTACTACTACTACTACTACTACTACTACTACTACTACTACTACTACTACTACTACTACTACTACTACTACTACTATTAAATTAGCGTATTCATATTAAGATTATTATTATCATCATTATTATTATTTGTTTGCAACTCTCTCTTAACCCTCAACTTCAAAACACAAACTTAATGACATCATCTACAATCTACCTTATTAAAACCTTGTTAAACAAAGTTGCTGAATGAAAAACATAGGTTGAGCGTGGTACTTCCAGAGACGTAAATTGAATTTGAACTTTGAAATTCTCAATAATATTTAATTATAAAATTTTATTATTAAAAATGAATAATAACTGCAACAATTACTCAAAACTTATTATCATATGGGATTTAATTACCCAGAGATTCAATAGAATAATAATGGACCAACAATATTTAAATTGAATTGTGAACAACTTTTAATATTTTATAGACAATGCTCTTTCCTAATATTCATATGAAAATATTAAAAAGATGATCAAATTAAACCATAATCTATGGCATAGACTAAGAGCAATGAATTTTAAAAATCATCGTTTACTAAATGAATATATAAAATGATGGTTGATAAGATCTATAAAAAAAATATATAAAATGTATAAAATAATAATATATAAATAATTAGTTAAAATAATTAGAATATATAAAATCATTAGTTGTGTGATCTACCAAGATCTATAAAAAAAATTTACAGTTGAATATAAAAAACAACTATCTAATAAAATCAAAACTAATCCAAAGTTATTTAATGCTAATAAATGTAACTTTAACACAGCTTTAATATTTACATCACTAAAAGTTAAATTGCATCATTAGCGTGTATTTTTCTTATAACAATAATAGTTATAATATAGTTTTTTAATGAGATTATATATCATAATTTTAAGATGAATATAAATATTTTTCATTGACTAACAACTATTGAGTTTAGTAATAAAAATAGAGTTTATAGTTAATAAAAAACTAAAAATTTAAAGACCATTACTAGTTGCAATATCTGGAAAAGAAAATTAAATATTAATGTAAAGCATATTTTTTTTTAAGATAAAAGAAAAAATTGAGTATGCTTTCAATGAATGTCCTAAAAAATGTACTAACGGGCATTTCAAATGTGAAGAGATAAAGAAACATGTGGTGCAAAAAGTTTATTCTAATATAAACGGTAATGAAGAAAATTCAATGAAGACTTTGATTTTTAATCATTCTCTTAGCTGCAAATGTGCAGCAAACTGCAAAGTTCCAAAATGTGGATCTATTAAGTAATTTTTTTTTTATATTTTATTTCTCTTGCATTTTAATTTCTCTTATGAATGTATTTTTTTTTATGAAGAGTAAAAATCCTTATTCAAAAATTTATATTTGACCCATTTAACAAGGTAACCCTGATGTAATTAGTAATTGACCAAAATTCTGTTTCGGCTGAAATTTCGGTTTCAGTTCTTTTTATAATTTCGGTGAAAACCAAAATTTTGGTTGAAAAACATCATAAAAACCAAAAAATTTTTAAGATTTTAAATTTTTATCTAATTTAGAAAAATAGTTATTTTTGAGAGTTAAAAAAAAAAAAATAGTTTTATTTGTGACCGTTAAAAAAAAAAAAAAAAAAAAGTTTTAGCTACCAGGGAGTCAATGAGACTATTTCACCAAAAACCCGGGGGGGGGGGGGGGGGGGTAAAAACTTCAAAAATGGAAGTATTAAAAAAAAATAACTTATAAAACGTAAAAAAACGCCATTTCTTTTTTTAAAAAAAAAAAATATTTTTGTAAAAACAAATAAAGAGGTTTGCCCCCTCCCACTGCCTACCACTGAAACTGTAAAATTAGGTTGTTTTGGAACTAAAAATAAAACTTTTATATAGATCCACACAATATTTACTGGCATTTATTAAAATAAAGTACAATAAAGATTAATTCTTAAACATTGTCAAGCCAATAAGGTTTTGTTTAGATAGATTACGTGACATCAACTTCTGTGATAACTCTAGTCCTTTAATCCAACCATCTCTTCTATCTTCTGTAAAAACATTTTCGCATGCCTGGGTAACTTTTTTTACACATCTTTCGACAGCTTGAGTGTGGCAGCACCAGTTTGGTACAATCATTGGTTTAAATAAATACTCTTTGATGTCTTTAGTTGTCATGCAACAAGTCAAAGGTGGTTCAAAAGCTTCATTCCAATCAATAAGATCCTTGAGACAAGTTGCCTTAGTATTGATATCTGGTGTCCTTCTTGGTCTAACAGATAGATATCCTAGTTGTTCATTTTCATCACCTTCTCCTCTTATTTCTAGAATTTTGAGTACACTGAAACTTCTCTCCTCTTTATTTTCAGAACAAAGCATAGTTTGAAGAATAGATTCAGAGAAGGCATACCAAGCAGATCGCTTAATAGTTGGAATGACAATATTCTGAATATCGAGTGACTGGTGTTGAAGCAACTTAAGCTGGTAAAGAACATGTTTTGGTTCTTCTGTCCAACTATGTTTAACTTTGATGTTAAACCAGACAGGAAAGTACACTCCCACAATGAACTCGACTAGTTTAAGAAGTTTTTGGGCTGCATCACCTTGAAGACCATGATGAGATACCCAAATTCTACATATTCTATTGGCTGTTGTTAGCCATCTGGCCATGTTAACAGGGCCAATTTCAAGAAGTCCTAGTTGCTGAGGAACATGACCACTGCGTATGGCGTTAACTGTTTGATAGCCGTAATACTGATCTGTAGAAAGGTCTTTAACCACTTCATTACTTAAGTTAATTAGAGGCTCACCAGTTTCAACTTTACTAAAAAAAGGGGTAATTTCAAGATTGGTTGCTTCATCAAGTAAGCTTCCAATGGGTCCACTCCATTTTTTACCACTTTTAGATTCTCCATCTAACAATTTAATTAGACGTTTGAGTGGTAATTCATTGGTGTGTAGAGCACATACAATCCAATTTAACTTTCGCCCTAATTTCAGCTCCATAAAGTGCATTACTCCTCCATCACAACCAGTGTTTACATTGGTAGAGTCTCCACCAATTGCTTTTAAGTGTACATTAATGTTCCTCATTGCAGTATACTCAATAATCTTATCTGCTATAATTTCAGCGTGGTTCTTTTTTGCTTCTTTAGCTGGAGTGAAATGAAATAAATACTTACCATCACCAGAACAAATAGTGTAATGTTCTTCTTTAACTTTAGCCGGATACTCGTTTGTTTTTCTTCTTCTCTTCTTCGTTTGCAACTTTGTACTTTTTTGAACCTTTTGGACTCCATCAAATCAGCAGGTCCAAGTTGATATGAACTAAAAGATCCAATCTTTTCTCGTTGGGCTAAAAAAAGGTAGCAACATTTTGCTTACAACTAGACAAATTAAAATAAAATTTTCTTTTTAAAATAATCAAAGAGATCAGTAAAATATTATTAAATTTGATTTTCAGCTTTACTAACACTTTTATAACGATTGTCGTATGGTCACTCATACCTTTTATATAAACCAGTTCAATAATTGGTATTTTTCTCTCCCTAGGACAGATACAGGTAATGTGGGCACCAAATTTACAGTCAGGAGGACAGCATTGCTCAGAACAAAGAACTATTTTACAGTTACACGCCACCAAGTCAAACAGTTTGTCAATAATGAAATTAAACTTTTGTTTTATAACTTTACTTGCTTTGTTTTGAGAAATTAGATTAGCTTTGTTCCATGTGTCTATAAGTCTTGTTACCAAATTATGCTTTAAACAAGTTACGGGAGGCACAAATAAAACACTGGCCATTTGCCATTTTTCTGAAAGTTTATTATAAATATTCTCGATCAACTCAGAATTGCTATAGTTTCTTCTGTTTAGTTTACTTGTTTCTCTTAAAAAAATACCATATCTTAGGACATCTCATTGTTGGCAGTTCAGCAGTTAGCAACTCTTTTCCAGATCCCAAATATTGACGTAGACAAGAACTATTTTTCCATCTTGTTCCAGTAGCCATTTTAATTTTAATATTATTTTTTATCTAGTAACTTTTAAAATTAGAAAGACATAAATATATATTATAAATATATAAATATATACATATATATATATATATTTATATATATATATATATATATATATATATATATATATATATATGTATATATATATATATATATATATATATATATGTAAATATATATATATATATATATGTTAATATATATATATATATATTTACATATATATATATATATATATATATTTACATATATATGTATATATATATATATATATATATATATATATATATATATATATATAAATTGAAAAACAAATATTAAAGAAATATAATTTTGTATAAAGTTTTGTGTGTAGCCATTCATCAAATAGAATGTATAAGTTAAATACATACAAAACTTTGCAAAAATACTAATTTTTAAGTATTTTGTAAACCAAAATTTCTGAAACAGTATAACTATTAAACGAATTTTGTTTATCCTGCTATAATTTCTTTTGATAAGGTTGTTGTAAAGCAGATATAATACTAAAATATTGAAATTAACCCTGAAAATATGAAAATATCAAAAATTTACAATTTTTGGCAATTTTCAAGGCAGTTCCCTGGTAGCTTAAACTCATTTAAATTCAAATTTTTTGATAGTTCTGAATTTAATATGTTAAACCTCACCCTTTTCTTAAAAATGCCACTGATAAGTATGAATTTTTAAATTTTGACCATAGTATGACACACCCTAATATGTAATCATAAAAAAAAGTTTGATACCACATGTCAAATAATGAAAAATATTAGAATTAACAACTTAAAAAATGTAAAACAATCGCTTTGTGTAAAATAATTTATAAAAATTTATACTTAGTGTAAATTTTTATAAATGTTGTTTAAATCAAGCACTTAATGCATATTTTAGTTTTAAAACTTTTCAACGTGTTTTAGTGTCCCATTTTTAAATTTCAAGTACATTTCCTGGATATTAAGGTCATATATATTGTTTTTTCAATATATTATTTATATATAAATCAATGAGATTTTGTAAGAAGTTCTCTGAATATTGACTATTTTTAATTGGATTCATATCTGATGAACTTTCATTTAATGGAAGGGAGGGGGGGGGTGGGATTTGTAACTGATGAACTTCTAGGCCACCTAAAATTGAAAAAAAAAAAAAAATTTTTATAAAGGCTATCATTGATTAGGTTATATGGCATATGTTCTGGATCACAAATGTAGTCAATGATTTGAATTTTTAACTAAAAACTTTTTTAAAGATCTAGGCTGCATATGAGAATAAATGTGCAATGGGAAACAACAATGTGTTCAATAAAATAATGTGATTTAACTATAACAATCTATAAAAAACTATAAAATCATAAAATTGTATTTGTACTATGTATCACAGATTATATTTCATCTATTCAAAATAGAAATAAAACTCACTAAGTGTCTATATGCTGCTTGGTATGCATGCTCCCAAAATCATTTAAACTTTATAATAAGGATAAAATATGTCAAATCGTATACTCAGCCCTTGGAATTAGGGTCGACATTCGGCAATGCCGACCTTAATGCGGAACTCAAAGTGTTTTAAGTTGGCAAAAAAATGCCGACCTCGTTTCTATGTTTTATGGTAACCCCTATGTGTCGAATTTTTTTGCCAACTTGAAACCAACAACTAACATTTTGAGATCTGCAATTTATTGCCAACCTCAAAATGTTAGTTTCAAGAGCTGTATGTGTATTTTTAAAACTAAACTATACTGTACAGCCCTCGGAATTAGGAAAAATGAGGTCGGCAAAAATTAATACAAAGTTTTATTATATAACATAGAAATAAGGTTGGCAGTTTTTTGCTGACCTCAAACAATTCTAGGTTGGCAGTTAGGTCGGCATTGCGAAATGCTGACCCTAATTTCGAAGGTGCTCTATGTGTATTTTAAAAAAGTATTATAATCATGTATTATAATACATGATTCTAATACATGATTCTAATACTTTTTAAAATTATTTATTCTATGTTTTAGTTATTTTATTAGTTTATTATTTTACTTTTTAGTTATTTTATTTATTTATAATTATTAGTTTATTCTTAATGTAAATTAATTATTCTGCTTTTTATATTATAGTATTATAATCAAAACCAAGTCACGTGTATGTATGTATATTAACATTTTTCTGTGGTTTTTTGCAACCAACAAAACATTCTGATTCATATATTCATTTCGGTATGACTTAATAAAGACTTGGATCAGTTTTATATTTCTTTCTACACAATCATTGGTGACTACCATATTTTTAACAAAAAACTTAAAGTTGTCTAAAACAGTCAAGTCCCCTTGTGCAGCTAACTTAACCTGGTCATGGGTAACCTTGGCTAGGCAAAACAAAATCCAGCTCTGATCACCAACTAAATTTGATAGTGTTGTAGACAATGTGATTACAGGCATTTTAGGTTTACCCTTCATGAATTCTTCAGGAGCAGGAAACTGTAACAGTTTTTATAGTATATTCTTCTTCTCATCTTTTTCAACATCATCATCAACTAAAGCCATTACAACAAGCTGCTGACTTATATACCAGGTATGATTTTGCATGCTTTTCAGTATTGATTGAGAAAACTCGAGATATTCTTTACTTAAATCAAACACATCTTTGAATGCTGCTAGATCATTAACTGGTGCTTTAAAACTAAAAGAGCTTTTGAAAAACCAAGGACAGTATGTTAAAGATAAAAATAAAGAAGCTGTTTTAACCATCTTCTTCTCCTTTTCATTCATGATGCTTGAGATGTTCTTTGTCATTTCTAATGTAAGCAAATAAATTGCATCTGCCATAAACCTTGCTGCATGGCAAGCTCCTGGCTGATGAAATTTTATAGCAGGAACATGACCACTAAGGTAGTAAACATATAACTGATAAAAATTTTTGTAGTCTCCTCTTTTGAAAATATTTTCATGAAGTGCGGTTTCCCCAAACTTTAATGCTGCCTTGGCTATATTATAGACAGGTGATCCAATCTCTAAAGAAGTCCAGTTAAACTTAACCAGATTGTCTGATGATGTGTCTATCTTGTCAACAATTGTTGACCAAGCCTGGTCATTAATTGTTGAATTGGTCTCGCCGTCAGTCAGAGCAGTCATAAAATGTTTAATATGTACTTCAATAATGTGGTGATGACTCATGCACCAGACAAGACTTGTATTAAGGATAGTCGATAGAATTGTAACTGCTCCCGCAAATTTTCCAGTGTTGGATGCAGTTGTGTCGCAGCAAAAACTGATGATATTGTCGACAATATCATAGTATTCCAAGAGATTGAGGATTAAATTTGCCTGCTCGGACCCAGTTGAATTTATTGCCTGCACTATGCCAAGCAAAAAATCATCTCTACCTTCCAAATCTGGGCTAGTTACACTAACTACAATTCTCTCAGAAATTATAGCAGTCTGGGGCCTAACACCGATTCTATACCGAACGCTAACAGCAGAAGTAGCTTCAATTAGTTCATCTGGAGTTAACTCTAAAATTATTTTCGATTTTTTTGATTTGGATACACCATATTCAGAATCATCACTTTCTTCACATAAAATGGAACTTTCAAATGGGCTAACATCATCTTCAAATTCAATTTGTCCATCCAAAGCTTTGTCAGTACTTTTCTTGTCTGTTGATTTCTGCAATCTGTCAAATGTTTGCAAAGTCCTTTTTTCTTTTTGAGCCTTTGTGTTTTTCTGATCATTCAATTGCCTAACTCTTTCGTATCTCTGCTTTCTTCGCAGAGCCTTAATTTCAAATTCTTCATCATGCTGTGCAGTCATGGTCATGTTCCTTTTAGGACTCTTGTCTTCGTAGAAGGCTTCATCTTCTTTCTTTGCATCTTTGGTTCTTTTCTGATCTTTCATTATCATGTCAATTATTGTAGGAACAGATATATCAAACAAGGTATTAACCTCCACCTGGAAATCTACTTGCTTTAGAGTCCAGATCCCTTTACTTAAACTCCAGTTTAGTTTACTCCATCCTTTCATTTTGTTATATTTCTCTGTGAGTTTTAGGATCCTTTCACTAAAAAATATTACATAGCTGAAGTTACTAAAAAACAAGATTAGCCTGCAATAATTTTTTTGTGTGTAAAATTTACCTAACAGATCTTCCACTAATAATGTTGCACGTAAAACCAGCTTTTGTACAGATGTCAGTGACAGCTGAAGTTACACATCTATTGGTTGATCGTTTGCATGCTCTATACTGGCAAACTAGACTTCTGGTTCCTGTTTTTGTTGGACAAGCAATAATTTCTTTGCTGGACTGAAATCTGGTGCTCCTATATAAAAGAGAATTAACTGAAATATATAATTATATTCATGAACTGTAGGTTAAGTAAATAAATTAGAAAATAACTAGATATTAAAATTACCTGGAAGATTTTAAAAAGTGAAAGTATTACAGGATATTTCTGACACTGGGCAGCTGGTTGACTGAAAACTCATTTATGGGGTATTTTATTAGATATAGAGATCGTCTTAAACTGCTTTGAACAGTGTACTTTTCTTTTTCCCCTTGTCCTTTTTTGCTGAATTTTTTTACTGTATGACCCATTTTTAACAATATATATGTATATGTATATATATACATTTATATGTGTATATACATATATGTATATGTATATATGTGTGTATATATATACATATATAAATGTAATTAATAGATTGCCTGCCCAAACCAAAACCCTCAATTGATGTAGCAGCCCTTCTCACATGTTCTACCTCATTGTCAGTCGAAGTAGCAGCATTCTTTGCATATATATTAGGGAATATTCTAGACTGTTTTCAATAGGGTTGATCGTGTTTGGGCGCTGCCCAAACACGATCAACCCTATTGAAAACGATCAAAGTTAAGGACCATTTTTTTACATTTTTACGGCAAATATTTTTTTTGTTTTTTTTCAATAAAAAGGCTAATTTTCCGCTAAAGTTTGCTGGAGCGAGGGGGTACCGCCGCCCAAGCTTTTTTCCTAGAATAGGCCTTATATATATATATATATATATATATATATATATATATATATATATATATATATATATATATATATATATATATATATATATATATACTAGCTGGAGTTACCTGGCGTTGCCCGGGCCAATATTTAAACTGGCTTACCTGATATCTGTACACAAAAATGACCCCGGTCTGTACACAAAAACCCCTTCTGACCCCGGGGTCAAAACCCAGCTAAGAACCTTCTCCCCCTCGAGGACTACCCCCATGCCAAATTTCATCGAGATCGGTCCGGCGGTTTGGATTTCTATAGAGAACAAACAAACAAACACACACACAAACACACATTGCCCTTTATATATATTAAGATAAGATAAGATAAGATATAAGATAAGATTAAGATTAAGATAAGATAGCTGGAGTTACCCGGCGTTGCCCGGGCCAATATTTAAACTGGCTTACCTGATATCTGTACACAAAAATGGGCCCAAAAAATGGTCCCCCCTGACCCCGGGGTCAAAACCCAGCTAAGAATCTTCTCCCCCTCGAGGACTACCCCCATGCCAAATTTCATCGAGATTGGTCCGGCGGTTTGGATTTCTATAGAGAACAAACAAACACACACACATTGCCCTTTATATATATTAAGATATAAATATATATATATATATATATATATATATATATATATATATATATATATATATATATATATATATATATATATATATATATATATATATATATATGTATATGTATATGTATATATATATATATATATATATATATATATATATATATATATATATATATATATATATATATATATATATATATATATATATATATATATATATATATATAATGGTTTGTACCTTTTACTTTTTATTTCTAGGAGAAACTTAAAAAGACGTCTCAAACCAAACTTGAAGACAGAACCTGTTTTTGATTCAAGTCAACAACTTCACATAATGTTTTCTGTAAGCTTTTAGTTTTTTTTTTACTTCTCTTTATAAGAAATGCGGAAAGAAAATGTGGAAAGAAAATTAAGAAATGACTGTACTTAATATTGTTTTCATGCTCAACATATTCTTTATGTTGAATTTTGTCAATAACTTACTACTAATAGAATTATATACAAATTTCATTATAAAAATGTACAATGAGTTTTAGCTCTCTATATAAAATTATATAAAGATTGTTTTTATTAATAATTTTTTATCCTTAGCAGTTACAAGATATCAGAACTATTGTTGCATTAGAAAAGTTATAAAAACTATTGCAAGACTATTATTGCAAAACAAGTTGCTATAAGAACTATTGTTGCATTAAAAGCCTTTAAAAGTTCTGCACATATTTATAATGTCACTTGCACTTTGCATAGAAAGGTAGAACAAAAGAAAAAGACAAGTTGTTTGTTTTTAAACTTTTATTAAATAAGTTTAATATCATAATTGTGTAAATCAGTTCTAAACGAATTTTTTTTTTTTATTAAAATTTATTTTCAATAAAAATGTATCTTAGTAAATTTATTACTTTTTTTAAATGTTTATATTATAAATATAAAATGGAAAATAACATTGCACAATTTTAAAATAAATTATGTAAGCTTATATTTTTATTATTATTATATAGATTTTAATTTTTTTAAATTATTTTTAAAAATAATAGTCTATATATATATATATATATATATATATATATATATATATATATATATATATATATATATATATATATATATATATATATATATATATATATATATATATATATAGACTATTATTCAGACTGATTTTTTATGATATTTATAATTAATCTTTGTTCCAATGTGCACAAAATAAAGAAAAAATATATATATTTCTTAAAAAAAACATAAAACTAAATATATAATATCTGACTTTTATCTCTCAAAAAGTTAAAGTTTGGTTATAAATCATTGAACCATGATTTCTCATAATAGTTTTTTAGTGTTGTTGTATGAATTTTTAAAGTGTTTTAAAGCTTATTAAATACTATATAGAGTTGGTTGATAAGTTTGGTTCATAAAATGCAAAACACACCCGCAATGTATACTCATGTCCTTCTCCTCTCAAAAAAAAATTTAACAACAGAAAAAAACAAGGATTTAAATTAACAGCTTTATTAAAAGCTTTTGTTGGATTCATAAATGTAAATAGTTCTAGCATAATAGTTGCAAATGCTTCTATGAACTGAAACCAATAATTCATTGTTGGTACAATATAAATAGTACCTAACAGTTATCATCTTAACATAAGTAAAATAGTAATAAAACTAATTGATGAAAAGCTAAAAAGACAACATATTATGATTTTTTAAGTATATTAGAATACTGCTGGCATTTTTATGTTCTATTTGCTTTGTAAATACACCACAAAAAAATGAAGAACATCGGCCAATATTTATAACTGCCTCATCGACCTCAAAATTTCAGCATTTTTAGTAATTTTTAAGAATATTCCAAAAAATTAAAATTTTTTAATTAATGTAAAAAATATGCGACAAATTCTATATCTTTACAGTAAATTAAAAGGAAGTTTATTTTAATACTTTTCCATTAAAACTGTTCAGTCTTCCCTGTTTGTTCCATGTGTTCAGGTACAACCAACATTTGAAAGTAACGCTGATTTTTTTGGATTGGGAAATCTTTGCTTTCTGCCATTTGAAACAAATATTGTTTTTGCTCTTCTTGTTTTGTTATTGTAAAATTAAATACTGTGGCTAGAGCAATTCCACCTTCTGTACTATCATTGACAACTTTTCGTACCTTAATGGTTTTTTTTGCGGCCTGATAATTTGGAATATCTGACCACTTCTCAACATCCTCCTTCAGAAAAGACATTTCTGACTGTAAGGCATTAAAAAAGAAGTGTAAAGATTGTCCAATGAAATACTCCAGAACTCTTCAGTTCCAGTGTATCGGATTGATCGACAATCGAGTTCTTGATTGCCTGCAATTTGATCTCGCAATTTTGCTACCATAAGTTTTTTTGTCATAACAAGCACCAGATCAGAAAACAGACCAAGCGGTGCTAATTCTTCTCCAAGATACCATAAATGGCAACTCACTGCCTTCAATGCAGTTTTTTAGATATCTTTTTATATTGAACTGTACTGTGTTAATGCTTTTATGAGATTTAAATTGTTGAATGGAGCATCACATGAGTATGAGCAGGTTATCCATGCTTTTACATAGATAAGTGCAACAAACAAACCATATTCCAAGCACCCTGAACTTTTACGTTTGGTGAGCTTAAATAGAGTTTGAAATAAGAAAATCTTTAAAACATAAATTATTTTAGACATCTTCCTCGCCTGGTGAAAAGCACCAGGAACTCGGAACTGTATGCCTCGAGGTGGAATATCATCAAAAAAGATCAAAATAAGTTCCAAAAGTTCATGATAATTTTCTCTGGGAAATTTCCTGCCTTTCCATTCAACACTCCTAAAATAAAATCAACTATCTCTCTCTTCAATTCTTTGGTTTCTTCATTTAAAGGATGATCGGTACAAGCTATATATGTTTCATGGTCTATGTTTGGCCAATATTCCTTAAATCAAAAAACAACAACACATTTGGACACAGAATTTCATGCACATGATAGTGACATGCCAACCAGAGCAGATTTTTTCAAGTTTTCTTTCTAAAATTATGCACACACCATTTAGTTGACCTGTGTTTGATGCCGTAGTGTTGAAAGAAATTGCAACTATTTGATTTTGCAATTTCCAATCAGAATTGACAACCATCGTTGCATTTGCCATAAGCTCACCAGTCCCTTGTGCCACTTTAGGAATTGCCAAAAGTTTTTCTGTTCCTAATCCTGAAACTAGAATCGCCTGACTAACAACATTTTTAGAGCCAACCTGAAATTGCTAGCAAAAGTTTTCCATCAATATGAATAACCAAAGGTCCCTCCGAGCTAAAGGCTGCCTTAACGTTAGCATAATGTTGAAAGTGATGCTTCATTCAGCTTCTAATGCTACTACGAGATATTGGTAGTTTAGATATATTACCGTCACCATGCGTTTGGACGGCTGCTATTAAGATATGTGCTGCTTTTCTGTCACATTTGTACATTCAAGTGCAGATAACATCTAAAGCAGATACCTTTGCACGTTTAGAAGTTGATGGAGATTTCTCCTGACATTGTTCCTCAAGAAAATTGTTATTTTGTTGAACCATATAGTCTTTATCTCTAGATACAGCATTGTCTGCTTTGCTTGAACTATCTGACGATGACAATAATTATTTTTCTATATCCAGACATTCTTTGGATTTTCTCTTTCTCTCCTCTTTTTTGATACCATGTTGAACTTTGTTTTACATTCTTGATTTTTTACTTCTTTTTTTTCCAAAGTTCTATCTACACATCCCATGGCTTATTTTCTCTCTGAACATTGGTCTGCAAGAAATATTTGATATTCTTTTGTTTTTATCAGCTTCAATGCATTGTGGTGAGCAATATCAAAAAGACAATTTACTGAGTTCAAAAAATCTTCTTTTACCTGCTGTGCTGGCCCATTACAACCCTTGTTCTTTAAAATATCTCTGTATCTTTCCAATAAAGCTTCGGTTTTACAAACAATACTTCAATGTTCAGCAGCTGAAATTCTAGCCTTGGCCGAGATCTCACATAACTGCTGGACTATAGTTTTTATGGCATCTTTTAGAGTTTGACTGTTCTTTTTATGATGGAAAAAATGTATTCTTAAAACTTCCAAACTTGGGGGTAAAACTCTGCCACTAAAATGTGGTTCTGGTTCCCCAATCAAATAAATGTAAGTTTTTGATCTTGTTTAAGCCATTATTGCTGTCTGCCAACCACCACTTGGTTTACATTAGTTCTATAATCTAATCTTTGGTAACTATAAATAAGTAAATAAAAAATGTTTTGCATTATTTATTTTTATTTCATTTATTTTAAATTTGTTATAACATTGCTGTCTGCAGTCAAGATTCCAGCATTTTGTTTGTTTCGTTTTTATTTGTGATCTATGATCTTTGGTAACTAATAAGTTAGTAAATAAATACTAAATACAAATTCTTTGCAGGTAATAACAGTAATTACTAATTAGCTCTTGGAAATAGGTACAAAATTAAATATTTAAAAAAATTAACCTTGAAAATGAAAAATCTGCAAACTTTAGGTCCTATTAGGCAGTTCTAAATATTTTCTGATTGCAATAATATTTAATAGTTTTGTTTTATAGGTCAAAAGGAACGTAAATATCAAAGTGCCTCTGTAATTGGTTGAATTTTCAATATTTCACAAAAAAAAAAAACTCATTTCAATGTAACCTCAAAAAATATAAAATGTTTTTAACACATTTTAAACATTTGTAATAATGGCTTTTTATTCTTTTAAATTAAAGTCTATAAAAAACATTTAAAAATAAAAAAGTATTGTTTACAAATTATTAATAGTTTATTTTCTAGTTTCTCTTTGTATTGAGAAAAAATGTTCACTATCACAAAAACCTTTTTAAAATATTTAAAAAATGCTTATAGTTCTAACATAATTAAAGCATAAATTATTTACTTGAATGATAAAAGTCATTTTCAGCTTTAATACAAATTATTAATTTGTATTAAAGCTGAAAATGCTAGTATCAATAATCTAGCGAAAATTTCTTGCATAAAATAAAAAAAATTAATATTGAGAGAATTCGTATTTATTGATGTTCATATATTAAATTTATTCAATTCTCATTCAAGATGTCGTCATTTAAAATATATATACATATATATATATATACATATATATACATATATATATACATACATATATATATATATATATATATATATATATATATATATATATATATATATATATATATATATATATATATATATATATATATGTAAATTATGTTGTGTATTTTACAAATAGAGTGCTCAATGTTCTTAAAGAACAGAGCAATAATAAATTAATAAAAAACTAGTTAGATAAGTGTTTTTTACTAGTTTATATATATATATATATATATATATATATATATATATATATATATATATATATATATATATATATATATATATATATATATATATATATATATATATATATATATATATATATATATATATATATAAACAAAGTATGAAATAAAAAGTAAGATAATTGAGAAATTATATTGTTATAGTAATAGTGTATGATTTTAATTGTGTATTAAGAAGAGGTTTTTCCATTTCAATAGGATACCTACCTTAATTTTGAGTTCGTACTTAGAGGAAGCTCTATCAATGATGGAAAGGCAATCAAGATTTGTGGAATTTTTGCATTTTTGTGATGAATTGAGATGCTTGTAAATATGGGATCTCAATTTAAAAGTTCTGAAATCCTTGTTATGTAGTGTTTCACCAATGTGATTGTGGTTTCACCAATATATCTAGCATTACAGCTGGAACATACGTTAAGTCCTGATTATCTAACTTATTTATGTGTCATCACCGAAATGTTTGGTCACAAAACAATAATTGCAAAAAAGTAGTTATATACAAAAGGTATGTAGATAGTATCTTTTGTATCTTTGAAAATAACAATGATGCACTAACTTTTCTAATATATAAATAAACTACATCCTAACCTTAAATTTGCTTAAGAGGAAGAAGTTGATCACAAATTGAACTTTCTTGATATAATGATTTTAACTCTGTAAATAATAAATTTGATATTTCAATGTTTTATAAAAAAACTTACACAGGTTTACTGACTAATTTTACTAACTTCACTAATAATAATTATAAACTAGGACTCATTAAAACTCTGATTAACAGGGCCTTCAAAATCAACAGCAACTAGGTAAGTTTTCATCTAGATGTTGTAATAATTAAACAAACTCTTCAAAAAAAGTTCTTTTCCCTTGAACTTAATTGACAGAACCTTAAAAATTTTTAATTTTTAAGGTTCTGTCAATTAAGTTCAATAAAAAGTTAATAGTTTAGAATTTTTAAAATTTTAAACTATTAACTTTTTAATGCATCTAAAAAAAGTTATATATATAACACATGGGCTGAAAAGTCCCGGGCCTAACACATAGATAGCGCGAGTTTTATTGCAGTCACCTTTTTTTCAGTTAATACTAACCTTCAAAAGACAGCTGTTAAAATTTCTTTATATTCTATTCATTAGTTTGTGAGTTATTTTGCTAATAGTAACTTTCCTTTTTTTATTTTCAGGACAATGGATCAAAAACAGTTTCGTGTTTTAATTTTACACTGCTTCTTGATGGGAAAAAATACCGTTCAAGCAAAGCAATGGCTTGAAAAGTGTTACGGTGACTCCGCTCCATCAAAAACAACAATAAAACGTTGATTTGCTGGCTTCAAACGTGGTCGTAGAGACACCGATGATGCAGAACACAGTGGACGTCCAAATGAGGGGGTAACACCAGAAAACATCAAAAAAATCCACAAAACCGTTTTGAATGATCGAAAAGTGAAGTTGCGTGAGTTAGCTGTCATCGTAAATATATCAAAAGAATGTGTTGGCTTTATAATGCATGAGCATTTGACTATGAGAAAGCTCTGTTCAAAGTGGGTGTCGCGTTTGCTCATAATTGACCAAAAATAAGAACGTGTTGATGATTCTGAACAGTGTTTGGCCATGTTCAAAAGTGACAAACCGGAATTTTTGCATCGATATGTGACAATGGATGAAACATGGATCCATCACTTCACTCTGGAATCAAAATGATCTTCATCTGAGTGGACAGCAACTGGTGAACCTTGTCCAAAGCGCCCGAAAGCACAACAATCGGCTGGAAAGGTTATGGCTTCGGTATTTTGGGATGTGCATGGTGTAATATTCATCAATTATTTTGAAAAAGGAAATACCATCAACAGTGAATGTTATATAGTGTTATTGGAGCGATTGAAGGCCGAAATTGCAAAAAAACGACCGCATATGGCAAAGAAAAAAATTTTGTTTCATCAAGACAACGCACCCTGTCACAAGTCAATCAAAGCAATGGCAAAACTACATGAATTGAACTTTGAATAGCTCCCACATCCACCGTATTCGCCAGATTTGGCTCCCAGCGACTACTGGCTGTTCGCAGACCTGAAAAAAATGCTAGGGGGTAAGATATTTCACACGAATGAAGAGGTTATCGCTGAAACTGAGGCCTATTTTGAAGCAGAAGATAAATCGTTCTACAAAAGTGGTATTGAAATGTTATAGTGGCGCTGGAATGATTGCGTTGCTCTTGATGGAGATTACGTTGATGAATAAAGCTAATTTTGAACTAAAAAAACATGTTTTCTTTGTTAGGCCTGAGACTTTTCAGTCCATGTGTTATTTATACCTCTTTACCTTTTTTTTTTTTTTTTTCTTTTTTCTTTTTTATCATGATTTGGAGAACAAATATTCTTTATTTTTAATTTAAATTTTTTGTCAGATTTTATTGAAGATCTGGTGACCTATTTGGCAGTGTGTTCAATTGATTGGCCATGAATTGAGATGTTTTTTATAACGTTGGGTTATCAATAAACTATATTATTTCTTGTTTTATCAAGTAACAAGTTAGAACTGGTTTCTTGATCTCCTCTTCCCAGTTGATTAAATCTATTAGACTTCTTGCTATGAAGTTAACTCTCAGATGTTGCTATGAAGTTAACTCTCAGTTGGATCAGAGGTTGGCTCATAAACAGAGGGAAGGGAATTTGTTCAAAATATTAATAAGAATCGTTTCCAGGTAAGACTTCAGAAACACATTGCATTTTTTTCTTGTGTGAATTTAAAAAAATTGAAACCATAATGAGGACCCTTTCCATTACAAGTAGTTTTTTGTTTTGCTTAATGCGCAAGTAAAAAAAGAGAATAGAACACAGTAAAGTAAGTAGAATAGAACATAGTTTTACTTATGATATTTTTTTTATTTGCAGAAATTGCATGTTTTAAAATGGTGCACACTTTTTTATATTTGTCTATACATATTATAATGAACATTCACATCATAATTATTCACATTATACAAAAATTCTGCGAGCAATTTTATGTGGAGGACTTGTTTTTTATTCCATGCTTGGAATTATTTTATTAGCAAGATTTTTATTAAAGTGAGTTGTATAGTTGTAACACAGGTTTACATCTAATCCAGTCTGTTAGTTGAAAAAAGGGTGCAAGGCTGGTCAACACAAGTTTTCTGTATACTAGCCTTACTTCAGCCTAAAGTCTTAGCTTAAGTGGCTTCCTACAAAACAGCAGCCAAATGCAATTAAATCTGTATAAAGCTAGTTTTTTTTGTTGAGATACCATCTCTAGCCTTATTTCAATGAGGAGCCTTAAAGCAGAGTAGTATTGTGTTAGTGGTGTATTGGTAGAGCGCTCGCTCATAAGTGAGAAATTCCATGTTGGATCCCCACCATGGTCCTGGAAGTATCGTGCGCAACTTGTTGCTTTGCTCAGTAACTATGTTCTTCAAGGTTTGTGTTTCGGAGTTGAGAGAGGGTTGTAACCACAATAAAGTAGCCTCCTCCACTCTTGTGGGCCTCTCAGCCTTGGGGAGGTGAATACCATTTAAAAAAAAGTATTGAGACAGAGTTTACTTTTCTTTTTTATTTGCCTAATAAAATGAGTCCAAAAAAAGTGCATAAAACAAATTCCAAAATAAGCAAAGTTCGAGTTCGATCCCCACCATGTCCCTTGTAGTACCATGCTCAATTTGTTTCTCTGTGCAGCAGCCTTGTTCGTTGAGAGAGGGTTGTAACCACAACTAAAAGTAGCCTTTTTGACTGTGACACCGCAGTAGTTACTGAAAATGAATAAGAATATTGTTTTTTAGAGACAACTTTAATACCGCAATTAAATTGAAATCAATAATTTTTAAAAATTTTCCCAGATATACCATAAAAAGAATGTTTTTGGAGAAGTGCAGCATGCAGATTTTATCCAAAGCTTTTAGTATGTCACCAGCAATAGCCCTTGCCTCACCGCCTCCATTTTATACATAATAGAACCTTTCTGTTACAACAGTTTGATTGAAAGCTTTATTGATCATCAGAGAGTAAGTTCTTAGGCTCAAGTTGAGACATTAAAAGTTTGTTCATAAAAAAGATTCAAAGATCTTGCTATCAATAAAGAGAAGACTGATTGGCTGATAGCTCGAAGGATCAGTGTGTTCTTGAATGTTTTAAGAGATTAGAACCATAGATGCCAATTTCCAGCTGGCCGGAAAACAAGGTTTAATAAGCACTTGTTAATTAGTTTAAAGAGTTATTCTGGAGAACACTTTGATAGGCTATGGATGGAATATGCCAACCACAAGCTGTAGCTGAGCTTAAGAGAGCAATAATTTTAGCAATGGAGTCGATGATGATACTGTTAAAGATTTTCCAAAATTCTCAATGGAATCGATAATAACTGGGATGTTTAACAATGGGTTTGCCTGTTTCTCTGGGATGAAAGGAGGGTGGCCATAAGATTCAAAAGATGAATTAAAGGAAACATTCCTTTGCAAATAGCTCTGCCTTATTCTTAAGAGAGGTAATAAGATCAGGCTTATGAATTAAAGATGGAGTATGAGATTTTCCTTAGTTGATGACACTGTTAAAGATTTTCCAAAATTCTCTAGAACCTAATTTTTGAAATAAATTATGAGGTGTAGTAATCTGGAAGTTATGGAGTTTAGTGTCAAACAGATAAAATTACCGTTTGTAATTGAAATCATTTCTTTATTTGTTTATTTTTAATTGAAACCATAAATGGTGTATATGCAAACATAAATGGTGTGTATACAAAAATGAACTATTTATGCCTATTTGATGTTTGTTTAGAAAATCAGTACAAAATGTTCTAAAGTGTTATTGGAATACAACACAAATGTAGTAATAATCAATGAATGTTTAAATTCAAGTATGGTTTTAACTGCCATAAAATTTATGATTTGATGACATAATTATTCCTGAATCTGTTGCGAATGATGCCTCTATAAGTTTTTACAATGTCTGAATAAGTCCTAATGATGTTATGATGTCAAAATAAATAAAGTATTCAATAAATTTTATTCCTGGATAGAATCAAAAAACCAAAAGTAAATGTTAAAATTGTTTTTTAAAATACTTAGTTATTATCATCATTTTTATTGAAACATAAAGCTCACATATAAAAGGTGTTTTTTATATATCAAATAAGGTTTCTACTAGTTTAGGAACACTTGTTACTGTTTTTCACAGTTTTTATATTAAGTTTACCCAAAGGAATTATCGAAAAACACCATCAGAGAAAAACTTTTCTAGAAATTTAAATAAAAGCAGCATCTCTGCAAAGATTTAAAATATTTCTAAAATCTCCCTGTACAAAAGTTTGCATTAAAAACTGTTACCCGTTTTTTGATAAAAAAAGAAGAAGAATTAGATTAACAAAGAGAATTATAGAAGAGAAAATCAATAAAGCTTTCTAGGACACATTTGGACCGGTTTTAAAACAAGAAATAAAATGAGGAATGTATTGAGTCAAAATTCATATCAAAAAAATCAACATTTTGTGTTCTTATTGGTTGACATCAATCAAGAAAGGTAGTAGTATTTAAATGTATTTAGCCATGTATTTAGCCATGTTGGATTTAACAAGTGCCAGCATGATATATAGAGTAATTTTAGCAATTGGAACATGCAAAAACCTTTAGCCCTCAATTTTCTCACTATTGCAGGAAACATGCACCCAATGCTTGATACCTTCCAAGCAACTGTAAAGTTATTGATATGCATTTTTTTGGAAAAAGTGGTCATACATTATGTCTACGGATTCATTTTGCTGTAGATTTTAATTTGGGATGCAAAAAAATAAAATATTTTATGATTTTGAAAATTTTAAAGATGCAGTGAAGTCAACTTTAAAAATATAATTGTTAAAGTCAGACGCAATTAACAATTGCCAAAGGTGAGTATTTTTAATGAAACACAATTTTAGTCTTTACTCAACTAAGAGTCCCAAGGCAGGAGTATTTAATATTAGAGATAACTTCTAACAAAGCAGCAGGACATAGGCCAGGTTGTACTGGATTACATGCTACAGGAGCAGGGTTATAATGATCCTGACCTGGCAGCTGTTTGTTGCAGGTTATAATGGATTATATTTTATAGCCAGTGGGGTGCTGGCTTCATGAAGTTCCTGCAGCATTTTACTAAAAAAGGCCTATATATGAAGGATTTATGTATATATATATATATATATATATATATATATATATATATATATATATATATATATATATATGTATATATATATATATATATATATATATATATATATATATATATATATATATATATATATATATATATATACATATATACATATATACATATATACATATATACATATATACATATATATATATATATATATATGTATATATATATATATATATATATATATATATATATATATATATATATATATATATATATATATATATATATATATATGTGTATGTATGTATGTATGTATGTATGTATGTATGTATGTATGTATGTATGTATGTATGTATGTATGTATGTATGTATGTATGTATGTATGTATATATGTATATATATATATGTATTAGATCTCCCATAATCAAGATAAAAAAAAATTTTATTAAAATTTTGATGTCCTTCCTAAAAGCTATTAATACCTGAAAATTAAAAGGTCATTTAAAATATATTTAAGGGTTCCTTGAGGGTTATGAAGATGTCTAAAATTAGCATAAATTGCAATTGACATCTCATAATTTGGATGATTGTCATCGACTAGTGTTTGGTCTTATAATAATTTGTTTGTCAATATTAGAAAGCACTGTCTTGATAGAATCTAGATTCTAGAAATCACTTTTTGCACACTGTATTATAATGTTGGTAGATAAGTTTTCATGAACGAATGTAAAAAATCAAACATAATAAACATTTGAAATGTTTGAAAACATTTGAAATGTTTGAATCAACTTCTAACTATTACAATGTAATTATCCATCTACAAAATTTACATTTAGTGACACTGTTAGTGTACAGTTTAAATGCTCTTCATATTTTACACAAACTTTGACTTGTAGCATTTTATTTTATATGTTAAGAAGGTTGTCATGATTGCACTTTAAAAAGTTATGTCTGAGCTTCTCAACCTACAAGAATATAATTTTGTTGTTGTTAGTCCTCAGGTATTGTAGCATCATTAACACAAGTCAGGTTTTTAACTAACTCTAATGCAATCTGATTGGCTTTAAGTTTATCCTTTAACTAGAATAACAATTAAACTATCATCAATAGCAGTAGAAACTTCTAGAAATTGATAATTCTGCAGTTGTACAAGGAAGAGATTTGACCAAATGCAATCCAAAGTTGTGCTTTCTCTTCACAAGGTAATTGTTGGAGAGTGATACTGTCTCTTGACTCAAATACCAAGAATGCCTTGCCATCATCTTCAGACCTTTGGTACTCCAAATCAAGATCATCAGATTTTTTGTATGAGTTGTCATTAAATCTACAAATATTAAACATATAGCCAAGACTAAAGATAGATTTTGACTACAAATTCTTTTATTTCCTTTTATTTATTTTATTTATTCTTTGCGATTCACAAGCTCTTAGCTTTATTACAGTTTTGTTACCGTCAAAGAGTAATTCCATCTTTATTGTGTAGATTGTTTTTGTCAATCCAAAATTTCATTTCTAGTGGATAGACTGAGATACTTTGAATGCATCAGACATCATCTCAGCTATATGACAGCCACAAACTATAACAAGTTGTGATCAATGGCACACTTCAAAAGTGGACAGGTTCCATTAAGTTGGATGTTAAGGTGTTGAAGCACATTCTAATGACTAGTGAATCGCACTGCCATGACACAAAAAAAAGTGCCATGTTGTCTCAGTGTACAACTAATTTGCTGTTTCATCCTTCACCTTTTGGGCAGTTTCTCAACAAAATAGTTGTTGTTGACAGCGAGTGGTGCTTTTTGAAAGTATTGCCAACATTGTTGAACAGTCTACTGTCTGACATTTTTAGACAGTCTTCTTCAATTTTTATTGGTTAGTTAGAATTATCATAGTTAATATCAAACAGATTATCTAGTTTTTTTTTCAATATTCTGTCTGGTTTTGCTGATCCTTGGCATTAATTCAATGCTTTATTAATCCAACATGCTGGGTATGAACATCTTAAATTTTTCTGCTTCTGGTGGTAGTATACAAAGTTCCTTATGCCACAACTGGAAACAAGGTGCACTTTTTTGACGGTGTCACAAAGAAGTCCAACAAACCAAATGATGTTGCTTCTATGAGTTGAAGTGGATTTTACCAGTACTCTGAAAATAAAAATACCAACTAATATTCTAATTATAGTATTATTAATGATAATTTTTCACCTTCCTAATTGGGCAGGATTGAAAAATCATGTTTTTTAAAAGGAATGACCTTTGTAAACTAAATTGGAAATTTAAAAAAAATTAAAACGTTAAGAAGGGAGCAAAAATAGCAAACAAACTACCTATAAATATATATTTAATTTTGAGAAAAGACATAAAGAGTAAAATTCTAAATTTTGAGTTTTAGGCGTTAAAAACTTGTGTCACGGAAGGAATGATAGATTTCTTCCGTGACACAGAAGGTACAATATATTCCTTCCATGACACAAGTTTAAATGGCTATAACAAAAAAGTTATTCCACGTGCAATATCTTTACCTGAAACTGAATAGGTCTTTATAGTTTGCATGTTAGGTATTACTGCCCCCTTCTAAACATTTTTTCTTTTTGAATTTCCAATTTAGTTTATAGAGGTCATTCCTTTTGAAAAAGAAGACTTTTCAATCCTGCCCAATTAACCAAAGCCAGATTAAGACAAAGTAATAGTTTAATAGTTAATATCGAAAAAGAAAAAATATAAATTAAAAAATTATTAGCTTATTATTATTAACTATCATTTGATATTTAAAACATAAATTATACACAGCACTATACACATGTTTATATAAAGCTCTCTCTCTCTCTCTCTCTCTCTCTCTCTCTCTCTCTCTCTCTCTCTCTCTCTCTCTCTCCACTTCTCTCTCTCTCTCTCTCTCTCTATATATATATATATATATATATATATATATATATATATATATATATATATATATATATATATATATATATATATATATACACATATACATGTATATATATGTATATATATATATATATATGTATATATATATATATATATATATATATATATATATATATATATATATATATATATATATATATATATATATATATATATAGCCTTAAATTATACACAGCACTATGCACATGTTATAAGTTTAGCAGAAATCCACAAATCTTGATTTTGGTCTTGTTTATCTATAAAATTAACTTTGCATGTACACAAAAGTTACATATTTCTAGATTTTTATTAATAATGAAAGCAAATCATCCTTGTCTTTAATTGTTGCTAGGAAATGTTAAACTCATTTTAAGACAATTTTCGTCAAATTTGAAAAAGTTTATGACACTTAGGGAACCCTTAAATATTTTTTGAATGATCTAAAAAATGCATACACACACTAGAATATGTGTGTGCATACATGTTTACAGCATTATATAGGTTGTATCATAAGACAAATATGAAAGATAAAGTTATTAATACAATTATGTATTTTAAGTCAAACCTAATTTTTTTTTAGAATGTGAATACATTTTCAGTTGGCACTTTTATTCAAATAAATCATGACTTAGTTTCAGTTTTTGAAAAACAAATAAGTAAAGGACATTTTGGAGCAGTATGTGATTGTTGGATTATATGTAACAAATACAGGGGAGGAGCACAAGTGGCAGTTAAAAAAGTATATGACTTTTAATAAGTTTGTTACAGAAATATTGTATATATAGTAAAAAGATAGTATAGTAAAAGTTAGAATTTATAAATAATAATATAGTAAATATTATATAAATAAGCTGTTACTTTTTTTAATCTTCTACAAATATATTTTATCTTTTAATTTTATGCAGATTAAGGAAGCGGAAAGCATTAAAGCAACAGCTAAATCTATGGCTCTTCTTTCAACAATTGGTGAATCCACAAATATTGTCATACCTTTATTAGTTTTGGAAACAACTAACAACCCGAAGATTTGCTATCAGATAATGATTCTTGCAGGTAAAAAAGTTACTTACTTTAATATTTTTTTAATTAAAGTAATAATATAAATCGTTTAGTGTTTTTTTAGAAATGGATTTAAAATTTGTTGTCAATAATGGACCAATCACAGAAAATCTGATTGCTTATTTAATTAAGGATGTTTTGAATGGAATTTGGTATTTGCATAGAAGAGGTTACGTTCACTGCGATTTAAAATGTAAAATCAAACGTTTTTTATTATCTTTTTATTTTTTTTTTTTTTAATTGTTTAAAAAAAAGTATAAATGAAATCAGATAAAATATTTATTTCTTTAAATTATTAATTTAATACTTATACTTTTTACTTAAACTAATAATTTTATTAGATATTCAATTGATTAAATATCAGAATTTAATATTTATTCTATTAAAAGTATTTCTCTTATTTTTGTCTTGTTTGGATTTAAATATTTACAAACAATTTACATTAAACTTAAGACTGTAATCCTAAAAAATAATTGTCTTGCAACTGTATTCAAATATTTTTGTAACCATTTTTGCTGTTGAATCAAAAATATTTATTTTTTAAATAAAAAATAAATATTTTGTAATAATATATTCATACATTTAATATGTTGTATGTTGTAATTGATATTTTTTATTATTATTTTTTTTAAATAAATTTAGTCAAAGCTGAGAACTACAAAATTGTAAATAAAAATTATTTGTTAACTTAACATAAGTTTACTATTGTAAAGTTTAAGTTTCTTACTTTTAAGTGGAAAACATTGTTTACTATTGTAAAGTTTTATTTTCTTACTTTTAAGTGGAAAACATTGTTTACTATTGTAAAGTTTTATTTTCTTACTTTTAAGTGGAAAACATTGTTTACTATTGTAAAGTTTTATTTTCTTACTTTTAAGTGGAAAACATTGTTTACTATTGTAAAGTTTTATTTTCTTACTTTTAAGTGGAAAACATTGTTTACTATTGTAAAGTTTTATTTTCTTACTTTTAAGTGGAAAACATAAGTTTACTATTGTAAAGTTTTATTTTCTTACTTTTAAGTGGAAAACATAAGTTTACTATTGTAAAGTTTTATTTTCTTACTTTTAAGTGGAAAACATAAGTTTACTATTGTAAAGTTTTATTTTCTTACTTTTAAGTGGAAAACATAAGTTTACTATTGTAAAGTTTTATTTTCTTACTTTTAAGTGGAAAACATTGTTTACTATTGTAAAGTTTTATTTTCTTACTTTTAAGTGGAAAACATAAGTTTACTATTGTAAAGTTTTATTTTCTTACTTTTAAGTGGAAAACATAAGTTTACTATTGTAAAGTTTTATTTTCTTACTTTTAAGTGGAAAACATTGTTTACTATTGTAAAGTTTTATTTTCTTACTTTTAAGTGGAAAACATTGTTTACTATTGTAAAGTTTTATTTTCTTACTTTTAAGTGGAAAACATAAGTTTACTATTGTAAAGTTTTATTTTCTTTCTTTTAAGTGGAAAACATAAGTTTACTATTGTAAAGTTTTATTTTCTTACTTTTAAGTGGAAAACATAAGTTTACTATTGTAAAGTTTTATTTTCTTACTTTTAAGTGGAAAACATAAGTTTACTATTGTAAAGTTTTATTTTCTTACTTTTAAGTGGAAAACATTGTTTACTATTGTAAAGTTTTATTTTCTTACTTTTAAGTGGAAAACATTGTTTACTATTGTAAAGTTTTATTTTCTTACTTTTAAGTGGAAAACATTGTTTACTATTGTAAAGTTTTATTTTCTTACTTTTAAGTGGAAAACATTGTTTACTATTGTAAAGTTTTATTTTCTTACTTTTAAGTGGAAAACATAAGTTTACTATTGTAAAGTTTTATTTTCTTACTTTTAAGTGGAAAACATTGTTTACTATTGTAAAGTTTTATTTTCTTACTTTTAAGTGGAAAACATAAGTTTACTATTGTAAAGTTTTATTTTCTTACTTTTAAGTGGAAAACATAAGTTTACTATTGTAAAGTTTTATTTTCTTACTTTTAAGTGGAAAACATAAGTTTACTATTGTAAAGTTTTATTTTCTTACTTTTAAGTGGAAAACATAAGTTTACTATTGTAAAGTTTTATTTTCTTACTTTTAAGTGGAAAACATAAGTTTACTATTGTAAAGTTTTATTTTCTTACTTTTAAGTGGAAAACATAAGTTTACTATTGTAATGTTTTATTTTCTTACTTTTAAGTGGAAAACATAAGTTTACTATTGTAAAGTTTAAGTTTGCTATTTTTAGTATTACTTTTAATTATTTATTATTTTTTATTTATTATATTTATTATTTATTATTAAGTTTTATTATTGTTTTTTGTTTAACGTTTAATGATCAAGTAAATAATTTAAATTAATACTTGAAAATTTGTAGCTAATCTATCTAAAAATTTTACTTATTTGTTGGACTAATGAATTATTTTTCTGATTTATAAATAAAATATTGTTTTGTAAATTTTTTTTTTCACTAGATAACACTTTAGACATTATCTAGCTTGCATATTTTTATAAAGCCTTGATAAATAAGATTGTTGTTGCTTAATTAAATCAGAATCAATATTTTGGTGAATTTTTTTTTTTTTCTTACTTTAAAGTGGAAAACATTGTTGTTAAAGACTATAGTGCACTCATTTGTGATATTGATTTTGTTAAAAAAGAAAAAGCTAAATGTGAAGTTGCAACTCCCAATTTTTCTGCACCAGAGGTTTATTTTTATTTGCTAAGTTATTGTAAATTTTGTGTGTGTGCAGGGACAAACACTGACCTGTTTTTGTACCGCTGAAGCGGTATAGGCGCCCAAAAATTACTTTGTCTTTTAAATTTTCTTTTGATTTTTTTATTAATAATAGAAAAAAATTTCAGTTTTGATTGCAGTAGTTTTAAATCCGCCTATGGCTTCTAATCTCACTATTAAACCACTAAATGAAACTAGATTCTTTTTGTTTTCAACTTAGTAATATCTACGATGCTCTATTAAAGATTCAAAGCACTGCAAATTTAACAAAAAATTATGTTAATACATCACAGACAAAGACATAGGTGGACTATGTCACTAGTTCAGGGCGTATAATAAGAGAGTTGTTTAACACTCCCCACTTCTGGTTTTGAAGAGAAAAAAATAAGAAAAAGAAAAACAAATACTAAATTACAAAACATGTAAATAAAATTAATTTTAAAATTAGATTTAACAAAATTAAATGTTTATATATTTTTGCTTTTGTAACCAACTTAATATTTTTAAAATTCTTTTATTAGTTTTATTCTTTGAAATATATCAAATACTTAATTGTGTAAATTTACGCTAATTATACTGCTTCCTGTTATCGCCACATAAAGACAATTCCAAAAATAGAAAGCAACTTAAACTTCCTACTCACATCTTAGAAAAATAAAGTTTTGAAGTTATTTATTCCAAATATAAACTATAATCATTAAAAATAATTTATATTTTATGTTATACATTGCGCTATTAATATTTAAATAAAGTAACCCGTAAAATATGTGTCTAGTTAGTATTTGGTAACATAATACATAAGTGAATAATAATAACGGAATCAAATTTCAATAGTTTTGAAATGTATAGAAATCCTCTAATATTTTTATTTACAATATAATTATTATTACTATAATAATTATATTATTATAATTACAATATAATTACAATATAATTTTATTACATATTGTCTTTAACAAATTCTAATAAAAAAATGAATGAGTCAAAGTTAGATATACGTGAGTTGCGGAATGCATTACTTAGCTTAAAAAGTAACAAAAGTGCAGGATCGGATATTAATAATAGAAAGCAGTATAATTAGCGTAAATTTATACACAGTAATTACTGGCTCTCACCTAATTAAATCGCTATTAAATTTTTTGCGTTGTTAAAGTATCATCATTGATGTTAAAACATATCATGATGTTGAAATATAGATATCTATTTTTTAAATAGTGATTACTATTTATTAACACTTAAGAATAAGATTTAAAACGATATATTATTTGGTATTCTGAAAAGGACCATTGGATGCATTATTTGGGTTATAATTATTAATTTGTTTATCTTTCAAGTAAAAATCTGCTTTTAAATTGGATTACTTGGTTTTATATCAGAAGCTCCTAGGACAGTGTTATTTTTTGCTTGATATTGAATATGATATTGCGAATAGGAATTGGATTGCATTACGTAGCTAGCTGTTTTAGTTACAAGTGGTAAACTGATTTGTAAAGGAGAACTTAATTTTCTTTCGAAAGAGGGTAAGCTGAAAAAATTATAATAATTTGATACTCCGTCAATGGGTTCAGGAATGCATGAAAGTACTCCTTTTGTTTTATTTGTAATAAGTTTATTAAATATAGTCATAGGTGGACAAGAAAAGCTATTTACAGCTTAAAAATATTTTTATTTTGTAATGAATTTATCATTATATTTATTTATACACTATCATTATTATGCATTTATCATTAAAATTTACATACAAGCCTGGTTTCATAAAAAGAAGTAAGAAAAAGTATTCAACTAGGATTCTAACTAACTCACCTGTCAAAGCTTATTAATGATAAAAGCAAGCAAAGTAGTAAGACTAAAAATCCTAAATTACATGTTAATGGAAGTAAAAAACAATTTTAAAGTAAAATTTTGCTAAAAAAGGCATTTTGAATAATTAAATAATTAAATAATTTTCAGTTTATTTTAGCTATTTCATTTTTTCTTGAGGGCGATGAAATGAATTAAAAAGTAATTGCTTTTTACTTTTTACTAACTGTTCTTCGGTTACTAGCTGAATGTTAGTTTTATAAAAATGAATGTGAAACTTAATTTTAAAAACTTATTAAAGTTTTTAAAATTTGCTAAAGTATATATATATATATTAAGTAATTTTGTGACGCGCGTGTTATTAGCTATATCTGTAAAAATAAAAGAAAATAAGGAAAAATTATGAAAAGGTTACTTTTTATAATACAGTTAAGTTATCAAAGTATTATAATGAAGTTATTTTTTATTTTTAAAATGTAAATATCACAAACTTTTATTTTCTCGATTAAAAATACATTAAGGCATAGCATGGAATTGCTCTTACGTTAATGTTTATAAAAACATTTTAGTTGTTAATTACATTGCCGTTTTAATATAAAAAAGTGTTGCTTCAAGTAAAAAATGCAATTAATTTATGTAATGTAAATATTTGATAGTAAATATATTTATAATAAAATATTTTTATAATAGAATTAAATCATAATACATTTATAATACAGTATATTCATAAGATCAAAAAATTGAAATTAGTGTGATTAGTTGGTTTTTACTATTACAATTGAAATAATTTTCTTTGGTTTATTTTTTGCTTTATGGTTTTTGTTTTGTTTTTTTTTCTTATTTGTTAAATTTTTTTTTTTTCAATTTATTATTAAAATTGATTTGTCCTCTCAAAGTCAAAGTCGATTCAAAAATATCTTTACAATTAAATTAAAATTTTTTTCATTTAATTTTAACATCAAAAAAAAAAACTTGTTTCACCTGATAATTTTTGTTTTTACATGTTTACCTTTTTATGTACCTTACTGGGTATAATATATATATTCATTTTTGACAGCGTAGACCATATTTGGGCGCTGATTTGGGTGCTGCCCGAATTATAAATTGTGGACCTTTTTTTGCAAAAAAAAAAAAATGCCTATATTCGACATTATTTCCAATAAATTTTTCCAGGACAGGGGGGTATTGCCGCCCTTGGAAAAACTGTAACTTCAAGCGGTTTTCGAAACATTTTACCAGATAAATTAAATGATTTTTTAAAAGAGGATGAACTTATATTTGACAATATTCAATCTTTGTTAAGTGATAATAACGATGTTATTGTTTTCCAGTTTAATAAAAGAAGTTTACACATACAATCAAAAATGTACTAACTTGGTGTTCAATTATTTCTTTTAGAAATTTTCGATGATTATTCATTTGTAGCTTACCATAATGGCACAACTTGTAATATTTCATCTTTAACTGTAAACAAATTAAAATTAACAAACAAAGTCAGCTGTATTTAAAGCAATTAGTTTTTAAAAAATAAAGAAAGGTCGCATGAGCACCTTAATACTAGGAGAAAAGTTAAGCACCATTTGAGCCCCTTAATAGTATGAGTTAATGTAGGTGAAGTTTTATATACTCCACATATTATATGTAGGGCATATGAGTATTTTGCTATGTGTCAAACTTTATATGATCGTTTGTGTATTAACTACAAGTTGCCAACTATACAAACTTAAGCATGATTGATTTCAAAAATAAGCTTAATGGAGGACCTAAATTTCATAAATAGTATTTTTATGAATTTAGATCCATTGAAAAGAACTTCTGTATTTCTAATTGATGAGGTTCATGTTAAAGCTTCATTACTTAACCAAAGAGCTTTGTTTGGTCATGCAGTAAACTACCTACAAAAGTTAGCTAAAACAATTTTATCATTTATGATTAAATGTCTTTTTTGGGGGTCTAAAATTTATAAGTAGAGCTCAACCTGTTACAAATCTTTCCCTTGAATTTCGGTTAGCTCAATGTCAACAAATTGCTGAAACAATAAATAATATTGATAATGGTATGACACTGGCAATATTTACTGATGGTAATCGTGTAAATCTGATTTTTTGAAATATTTAAAACAGTTAATAGTAAACCATGGTTAACAGCATTAGGTATATATTTATTATATGATTATGTACATCTCCTAAAATCTATGGGAATCAATTGGTCGACAGAAAAGACTGGCGAGCATCAATTTTTTACAATGAAGAACTGGCTTTGGCTAGATCCACTTGAAAAGGGATCTGAAGGTACTTACTTTATAAATGCTAAATCTGTTATCGAAAAAATTTATAATCAACATACTAAATTGATATTACAACTTGACATTCCTGTAGATGGTATTGATGGTCATACTTATGACATATGTTGTAGAGATATTTCTTCTGATGAAAAAGAACTGCTGGATAATATACATGATCTTGAAAGCTCAGTTAATAAATATAAATTATTGGCTATAGTTAACATAGCTGGCTATGTGCAAAAGAGCAAAGTAAAAATTTATGATGACTCTACCAATTATTATTATAAATATGGAAGTTATCTGAATAACCTAGACAGAAGCGGATTTGAAATTCTTTATGATGCTCTTGCCCAATGGTTAACTACTGTCCCTGTATGCAAAACATTTTGTATTACTTAGTTTCAGTTCATAGCAGCTAAATATAAATTTAAAATCACAAAAAAACAATGCAGAATATATTTTAATATTTGGCTAAAGAACTACACACTAATTACCACTCTCAGCAGTAGCAAAGAATAAGCTATCATAATTTATGTGATAATTAGTTTTGTAATTTGTTATGCTATTTTCTTGTTATGTTTTTATTTCCTCTGTAGCCTTTTTGTTTCCCAATAGACTTGGATTTATAAATATTTACCCTGTTGAGATATATTGATAAAACTTCTTTTTTTTATGAATCAATTTTTGTTGGCGTTTTTTATTGTTGGTGATTTTCATTGCTACTTTTGTTTTAGTTATGTTTCTGTAAGCAAAAAATTTTTTTTCTTTCTAATGTATAGATATATGCAATGTTATATATATATATATATATATATATATATATATATATATATATATATATATATATATATATATATATATATATATATATATATATATATATATATATATATATATATATATATGTATAGATATATATATAGATATATACAATGTTATATATATATAGATATATACAATGTTATATATATATTTAGATATATACAATGTTATATATATATAGATATATACAATGTTATATATATATAGATATATACAATGTTATATATATATATATATATATACAATGTTATATATATGTATATATATATATATATATATATATATATATATATATATATATATATATATATATATATATATATATATATATATATATATATAAATCTATACTTATTGTTATATACTTATTGTTATGGTTCTGCTTGTTATTGATATTTAAAATTACATAATATTCTTAATGAAATTTGAAATACAAAAAGTTTAATTATCTTTTAAGAATATTATGGTTTTCCTTTTATATTTGTTCCTCTGCGCAAACTCAACTTGTTTCTCCGTGCAGCGGCCCTGTTCGTCAAGGTTTGTGTTTCGGAGTTATAGAGTTGAGGGAGAGTTATAACCACTATTATGTAGTGTCCTCATCTGTAGTGGCCTTCTCAGCCTTAAGGAGGTGAATAACAACAACAACAAAAACAAAATATTTCTTTCTTTATTAGAGATTTTTATTATAAAGCATAGACTACCGTTACACCCTACCTTATATAATAACATGAGCTTCAATTAAATATTAAAATTAGTATGAAGTTAACTTATATTATACAGGAGTTATTAATTTTTTGGTATCCCCTTAATTAATTTTTCTTTAAAAAAGAAAATTGTTATCTTAAAAATGTTTAATGCACACAACTAAATAAATTTATTAAAAATGACTAAGTTTATTATAAATAACTGAGCAATTGAGTACAAATATGTTTCAAGCAAAAAAAAATTTAATTTAAATCAAACATGTGTGTTTGATTTAAACAAATTTAAAAAAATATCAGATAAAAAAAATCAATATGAGATATAAATAAATTACATTTATATAGATAAACATATTGTCTTGGCTTATAGTAAATTTTAAAAGTAGTGAGTTCAACAAATTAAACTACCAATTAATTATTTTTAACAATAGAAAGTAGCATCATTATATTATAATTGGATAATGAATCAATTTAACTATATTAAAGTTTAATTGGTGAAAAAATAATAAAAATTTCAATTAAAAAAGACCAAAACAAATCAAATATACAACATAATATATTATTAAAAAAAAAATTACATAATTGAAAAAAATATAAAAATGAAAAAAAAATCACCCAAGAAAAAGCGGCAACAAAAAAGTTATAAATATCTTCACTGATAGAAGATATTTACAATCTTTTGGTTACTGTTTTTTCTTTGGTGTCTCCCAACACCCTGGTATGGATGAGCCCTCCATTTGAAGGGCTCACCCATACCGCTATTATTACACAACTTATTGAATGACCTCTCCAAGAGAGGCCCTGGGTGTTAGGAATCTAAAATTACAAAAACTCTCAAATGTTAACGACACTAAAATTACAAATAGAAGGGTGTAATAAAAATTATAAATATTTGCAATTTTATTTAATTACAAAATAAAGCATAACCTCACCATTTTCACTGGTAACAGAAGGCGATACTAAAAATATCTATAAAAAAAAATTACAAAGGGTTAGACGTGAAAAATTTTATTTTAATAAAAATATGAGTAAAAGGCGAACAGTTAAAAAATGCCATATTTATTAAATAATTTTTTCACCTATTGCACATATTTCTCCATACAAAATATATAAAATATAAAACACAGCCCTACCAGTTATGCTTCTACCAGACGCTAAAGACAATAAAATATACCTCAAAATAATCAATAAAATAGTATTTGCATATAAATAAATATATAATTGTAATTTTTTTTTACCTATTCCCTTAATTTCCTCTATAAAGTTGCCTAAATTAAGAAAAAAGATAACTGAAGCTTAAACTAACTAAAAATAAACTAAAAATAACTATAAACTAAACCAAAACTATTAACTAAAATAAACTTTAATTCTTAATATCTGTAACTCAGAAGACAAAGGTCGGTTGTCCAGTTTTTGTGAAAATGAGTTATGTATGAGAACTGTTTAGTTTTTTCAGTATCTATTTTCGGTATCTATAAAGACTGTTGTGCTACAACAATGTGAAACAAAGTTAGGTCAATATAAAAGGTCTGGTGTCCCCACAATGTTCAAAGTAATAATGTCTGTTGTCCAGAAACAACTCTTTTTATTTAACTTTTTATTTTTCTTTTGTCAAAATTATATTTCATGTACCTTAAAACAAATTAAATAAAACACAAAAAAAATTACATAAATTTAACCATCAAGAATAAGCCAATAAAGACTAATTATTTTACGATTTCCTCTCTCCTGAACAATTTCTACAATTTGGCAACAACCTTTGACTTCTGAGGTACAGATATAAACGCTTCATTTATTTAACATACTAGTCATATAATTTATACTTATTTTTTATTCTAACTCTCCTAGAAGAAAAAATAAAGTAAAGCTAAAGTACTTGAAGTTTTAAAATTCCAGTTACAGTGCAAATAAACAAATTCCTATTAACAAATATCTAATATCAAAAACACTGACTTATTTCACTCTTCAATTCTGTGACTAAGCAATAAAAGCACTTAAATGTATAGGCGTTAAAATATCCACTTAATTTTTTTTAAATAAATTCACTTAACTAATGTAACTAATACCTTTATTAGCTCTCTCTTGATCAACTAAAGAAAATAAATCTTAATTAAACTTACTTGATATAAAATGATAAAAATCTGTTTTACTAAGAATTTTAAATTTCTTCTCTTTATTATTTACAATATAATTTTATGTAGGACCTAAGTTCTTTGGCTTATTGTATAAAATTATAAAAACCTACTATTTTACTTTAAAGTCAACAACAACATTTTGAAAAACATTTTAGTTACTTTATAAAAAATAAAAATCCTTTTAAATTTACTACCTCCCTCTTCATTGTTGTCAACTAAACACAAAAACAAACAATTGATAGTAAATTTTGACTTCGGTAGTAGGTTATTAAATAGATTAAATAGATCTTTGATCTATTTAATCTGCTCTAACAGTTTTCATCCTTATCAATAAACTATAATTATTTTCTACATCTCTGTATAATTTAACATAGGTATATTTTTTAAGTAATTAAAAAATATTAAGGATTTTATTATATAAGATTTTAAAAAATTGAAATTTTAAACCTACTTCAAAGAAAACAGATATATTAAAAAGTATTTTTATTCCTTTTTAAAAAGTAAAAATGCTTTTTAACCTACTTTCTCCAATCATACTGTTGTCATCTAAACAGAAAAGCAAACAAATATTCAAGTGGATTCTTTTTTAAATATACTTTAATTACTTCAATAATAAAATAAATATTTAATCTTTCTGGATTGAATTAATTTACAAAATTTTTTGTCTAAACCATTTTATTATTGTAAAGTTAATTTAAATCAACAAACATATACGAACTGCAATTTATAACATTTAGTTATAACAAAGTAGAACAAAACTTACTTCTTAGTAATTCAGCAACTAAAAATAAACATATTTAAGAACTAAGTAACATGATACGAATCAGTAACATAATAAACATCTAAATAAACACAAACCTTCATCGTCAACAATTTGGGACATTCTATTAATTCAATATAAAAAATAAAAAGAAATATGCTTAAAATCAAATTTAATAAAAAGTAATAGACATGAATAAGCCAATGTGACAGAAAACTAATGACGTTTCAGGATAAAAGGTAAATTAAAATCTGATGGAGCCAACTAAATTCGAGGAACAAAAACCTGTTTACCACCAGAAACACCTTTCAAAACCTCTGCATTAATATAATTATTTTAAAGAGCACAAACTTTCATTTGAGTACCATTGCATAATCCAGCTTTAAGTTCTAAATTTCTAAATAGCATAATTACACAACCAATTTTCAATTTTAAACAATAAGGTGGCATACCTGAAGGAGTTAAGCTGTTCAAAAATAGGAAAGTTATTTCTTTCATTAAGGTCATCAGTATCAATTTGAACAGCACTTACATAAATTTTGACCTCACCCGGCAGACATTCAAATACTTCTTCATTGATTGATAATGAATTAACATTAGTTAGTGTTAAAATCACGTGATTAGAATAATCATTTTGTTCAGCATCTCCAAAAATCTTTTCAAAAATTAATTTATTTTCTCTAGTAATGCACTGATTCAGTATTTTAATGCATCTTTTAAAAGGATCCTCCTCTTTGACAGGTATTGTTCCATTCCCAAATTATATTAGCCGTTGGGAAAATTCTCCTTTCCCATTTTGTACTCCCATATTTTCAGTTAATGCAAACTTCTGCACCCAATGCCACTGTAAAGAACATTTTATACATGATTCTACTCTTTCAGTTAATTGTCCTCTTTTCACAACAGGCAGAATTAGCCTGTTGTGAAAAGAGGACAACCAAGTCGCCACCAAAAAGAATGACTTTTCCTACGAACGGAAAGTTGTTGTTGCAAATATCTTTTAACAATCTATCAATTGCATTTAATACATGTTTAGGTATCATGGATATTTTATCAAGCAAAAACAAAGTAACTTGTCTTAAAAAATGCCCGTGTAAAGAGTTACGAGTTACATTACATATGCTATTATCCAATATTGGAACAGGAAGTTTGAATAAGCCATGCAATGTAGATCCATTTGTAAGAAGAGTTGCTGCTATGCCAGTCCATGCAGCTGTAGCAAATTTAAAGCCCCTACTTATGGTTTCAGCAATCAAATAATTATACATAAAAGTTTTTCCACTACCAGCTGGTCCATCCATTGAAAACAATCTAGAATGTTGATTTTGTACACTTGGTTGCTCATTTAGTGCAGCAAGGATAGCATTACATGCATTTAATTGATTGACATTAGGCAACAGTCTCCTTTGATTGGCTTTGTCAATAGATTGTTGAACATTTTCATCAAAATTTTTTATAGACTCTATAGACTCATTAAGAACAGGCAGGTTCTAATCAGCTAGCGTTTTACCACTTTTATTAATGATCTTTTTAATTTGACAAAGAGTAGCTTATTCAGCTATTAGAAGTGGGACTGAGCGGTGAATTTTATCTTTCATCATAAAATCTTTGTATGTATCCCAGAGATGTAAAGGATTGTCAGGTTCACAAAAGGTCAAAATTATTGAAAATAATTGTCTAATTTGCTTAAACATATGCGTTAAAACCCGCCTCAGAAAGAGTATTCTGCCATTTAGTGTCGTCTTGCTACAAACCTTTTAAAACACATGCTTCACGAAATGTTCCAAGAACAATACCTTTAACAGTACACACATCTTCCCAAGATGTTGCTCCTTTAGCCTGCAAAAGTAACAGTCTTAGAATAAATAATTCTCCAGTTGGATTAACTTTATACATTCTTACTATCACCTTATTACCACCCTTTTGTCTAACCTTCCATATACAATGTTTATCATCAAATATAAAGTGACAAGGAATGTCTACATACAAATAGCAATGTGCTCTTTCATTTTCAGTATTTAAACCATGCCATTAAGTACGGATCACGTTGAGCTGCACGATCTCAAGTCATTTGCTCTGCTCCTTCTCTTACATACACTAATTGATTTTCAGGTAGATGAACTTTAAGGCGTATAAAAGTGTGTGACATATGACTTATTGGATACTGGAAAATTTGCCACAATGCTTCAAGTGCACTAACATAACGACAATCTAAAAAAGTGTTTACTTCATCATGATTAATTTGTTCATTTATTAAAATATTGGCACAGTTGTGACCCTTGTATATGTATTTGTACAAATATTCAAAAGCCTTAACAGACATGCAAGCTTCAACATTAATGTGAGCTTGATATTTCTTTAATTACCATGAATTGTAAGGTACCACCCAGCGTTTATCTAAGTTTTCTTTTAAAGCTTCATGACTATCTACATAAGTTGATGGCAAAACTATAACACGCCCTGGTCTAACATTATGATCATTTCCAAGGTTGTTTACATGTTTGTATAAGTTGAGTTTGGTTTGGTCATTTCTAATGAAAGTAAGGCGCCTTCAATTTTAATATACGCATCAACAGCATATTTCCAAAACAGTTTTTTTGTCATAAAAGAGTGAAGAAAAAATTGTCTGAATGAAAGTTTATTATTTTAATACTGAGATAATGTAATATGGTTTCTAACCAATGTAGCAATTGCAACTTCATTATGTGAAGGGAGATAATAGCGTTGTCTATCTTGCCCTTAAAGTAAAGACATTTTCACAACTGACACTGAACGACCTTCTATAGCTGCTCAACAAATTTCTTCAACTTCCACTTCAGCCATGTTTTTAAATGCAAGTGCAAATGGGTTCTCTTTACTAATAATAGTTTGCAATTGAAACATTAAATCATTTAAGCAAAGATCATTACCACGTTGTTGCATTCTAAAATTTACTGCTGCAATATAATTTCGAATTTATTTTATAAAATTTAGATTGTAAATCCTGCAACACAACTACCTTTCCATTATGGCAATTTTAAAAATGTGTTTCATCAGGAAATTTCTTGGCACCACAATGCTGACAAATATAATTCATTTCTCCTAAATAATTATAATCTGAAAAAGCATTACTTCTTGCTATACAATGCATTCTTTCGTATCTAGCAGCTTATATAGTTTTTAATTGACTATTAATTTCATCTTGCCTAAGCCCATCTCTTTCATTTCTGCGACGATTATTTTCAACTTGCCTAACCACGCTCTCCTCATTTGGGTTCAAATTATTTGCTACTTGCCGAGCAGCATATTTATCATTTTGTTGATTATTAATTTCATCTTGCCTAAGCCTATCTCTTACATTTCTGCTACGATTAACTTGCCTTTTAACATTTCCATTTTCTAAACTAATATCTGCTTCTAGCCTAATATCATCGATTTAAACTTCACTTTTAATTGAAAGTAGTAACAAGAAATCTTAAAAGATGTTTGAAGATTGTGATCTTTTCTATATAATTTTTTTTTAACTCTAAATAGCAAACACAAATAGTTTTTAAATATAAGAAACTGTCATTTACTATAAATTATACAATAATCTTATGACTTTTTAAAAAAAACATATTAGCTAGGAGATGCTTAAACAAAAAATTAAGTTTTAAGTTTAAACACATTTATAAAACAATTATATAACATATTAACTCATACACAAACAATAAAATAAAACTTTACATTATTATAAAAACATATTTTTATAATAATGTAAAGTTATTTTACCACATACACATATTTATCAAAAAAGCATATATGCAAACAATAAACATATGTAACTTGAATTGTGCAAACAAAAATTTTAAAAATGACATAAGAAAATTTAAAAAGATTTGAAGTAAGCAAAATATATATACAAACAATACTCTTTGCCTTTATTTATTTATTTTTTTTCATAAGAACTGTAATCTTTTTAAGAAAATTTAACCTTTACATATAATAACATGTGACGTGTCAGTGTTGTAACAAAATTTTGATTTATTTTTCTAAATTTTCTAAAAAAGAACAAAAATAGTTAATAGCATCACAGAAATTTCAAAGAAGTAATAACCAATTTTATGGAAATAGCATTAGTATAACTTTTTTGTTATACTAATGCTATTTCCTTAAAGTTGGATATACAATCTTATTTATAATCTTTTCTTTCTTTATCACAACTTTTTTTTTTTAAGCATAAATATTTTTAATTGATTATAAACAGTTTATAGAGAGATCTTAGTTATCAATAAGAAATTTGTAAACAAAATTTATCTTCACTAATAAAGCATGTTAAAAGAACTTTACAACATATTGAATTAATAAGAAACAAAATCTTTTAAATACATTTGTATATAAAAGGTTTTGTTTTGGATTTCGGGAATAGTTAGTGTAAAGTTCTCAAAAGAAATTGAAGAATTTAAAAAAATATATTTCTAGCTTAATGGGATTAATGGGAACTTAATGCCAAAAAATTAAGCTTTTTGGCATTTGTTTTGGTTTTAACATATGCGCAAAGCCTTTTTAACATACGCTCAAATCCTTTTAACTCAACAAATATTTCAAAAACTAATCAGATTGGGCATATCTTTGCCTATTCTGCAAAGTCTGTATAGGATTTCAAAATATACCTCCCTACTTTAAAACTACCTGCTATTTTGAAAGATGTGTAACACTGAACATCATCAAAAGATTGATGATGTCCAGTGTTTAAAAAGTGCAAAAATGAAAATGATATTCAGATGTGTGGTGCAACTCTTAAAGACAAAAAAAAGAAGGTGTTTGACAGAGAATAGGAATAGTGAGTGTATCTATTTGGGTGCGTCAGGGAAGATTAAGATGATTTTCATAATAATAGTTCCTTTTTATATAAACTCTCTTTTTTCCATTTAGTAAAAGCATTTTTATTTTTTTATCATCTGTAACATTTCACCAAGGTTTGTTCAATTTAATAAATTGATGTTGTTATTACATTATCTTAATAATTTTATAAATGTCTCATAGCAATTCTTTCTATGAGTTTTCATGACAACTGTCAAAGATATTTATTTGTAGTAAAACTGGTAAAGAAGTTGCTTGTAATCAAGCAGTCGTATTTTTCAAAAGGCCTGGATTCATAATTCGTATCATTCATTTTATGTAAGTCTGGACTTATAATTGCTACATAACATAAAACTGCTGAAATCTTGACATTGGTTAACATAACAATTAGTACATTTACTTTAAAATATTTTACGAATATTCAGACTTTTTTTTAAGGGATGGTCTAATTCAAAATATGTCTTTTTTTATTGTTTTTTTTTTTTATTATTTTACTAATACCTCAATCGTAACGAAGATAAAATATAGTTTTTTTGTAACTTTGTTTAATTTGTAACTTTATTGATTTTTTATTTTGAGTTTTAAAAATAAAACTGTTCTCTTTAGATATATGATGGTGTTGCAAATAAACCAATAGACATACATAGTGTTGGGCTCATTATAGCAAGTATGGCAAATGTAGATATATCAACAAAAATAAACCGCGATGATCCACCACAAGAAAAGAAAAGAAAGATAAATAAAAGAAATAAAATAGTGGTAAATAATATTTTGTTTGTTTTTGTTCAAATTTGTTCAACTAACTTTAGCTTCATTTGAGTTAAAATTTTTTTAATTTTTTTTAGTATTACATATAATGTTAAACATATTATACTAATCATATGAGATTTCATGATATTCAATGTTATTTCAATTTTTAGTCGAATGAAATAAAGAGGACACATGATAAGTTTTCGCAAGTATTTAATGATTGCACTGAGGTATGAATAATTTTTTAAAATGCTTTTGTTTATTTAGCAATTATAAGTATGAAAGTTAATATAAAAATAAGTTTAATGTCAATTTTTAATTTAATGTTAATGCAAATTTTTAATTTAATGTTAATGCAAAGTTTAATGTCAATTTTAATCAAAATTATTTTTAAAACATATTTTTATGGATTTAACTTTAACCTATTCTGTAAGATCGAAGATCTTAGTAGAAACCATTAAAGAGATTAAATTCCTAAATTTTTTAATTATTTTATTTCAAAATAAAATAGTTAATTAAACTTGACTTTTTTCCCTACTATTTGTTATATACAATCAATTCCCAGTAAGTCGAACACCAGCTAACTTTTGTTATCTCAACCTATTTCATTTGAATTCTTGAAATCGTCTAATTGATTACCGTGAAATGTGGTTACTTTAAACAATGGGTTAAATTTGGACAAAAACTTAGAGTAGAACTTTTTCTAGTAGAAAGAGTTTTACTCAAAACTCGAAGTAAAACTCTTTCTAGTAGAAAGAGCTTTACTCAAAGTTTCTAGTAAACTTTTGAATTCAGTTTTGAATAAAACTCTTTCTAGTTAAAAGAATTTCACTCAAAGTTTTTGTCCAAAGTTACCTCACTGTCCAAAGTAACTACATTTTATGGTTTTATTAAAATTCTCTGGTCAAACCTAGAACCTTGCATAACTCAAAAAAAAAAAAAAAAAACATTTTTTTGACCCATTTTAGCAAATTTCTTTGAATAACTCGAACTTTATGTTTGGGACCTACAGATATTGAGATTTTTTTTAAAAATACATCAATATCTATATCAAGTCCCATACAAAAATTCAAAATTTTTTTAAAAAACAAAGTCATTCTATATAAAACGCAAATAACTGTCTAATATTTTTGTACTATTTAATGATCTACTATTTAATTATTTAGTCTAGGAATTAATTCGTGCGGTTTGACAAGGGATTACGAAACTAGCTTATTGTCTCAGCGTTTCGTTTAGCCACGCATGCGTGCGAAGATCACTGTTATTGCGCATCATTTTCATTATAAATCATTTGATTTAAGCTTAAACAACACTATTTTTAATTTAACTGATAATGTCGATTTTTGTTCCTGATAAAGTATTTTTGCGGGGGATTCTTCTTCATTACTTTAACATGAAGAAAAGTGCTACCGAAAGTCATGGTATTTTGGTTGAAGTTTATGGTGACCATGCTTTAGCTGAGCGAATGTGTCAGAAGTGGTTTGCACGGTTTAAAAGTGGTGATTTTTGTTTGGAAGACCAAGAGCCACCAGGACAGCCAAAAAAATTTGAAGATGCAGAATTGGCAGCATTCCTCGATAAGGATTCTTGTCAAACGCAAGAGGACCTTGCAAAATTGTTAGGAGTTGAACAATCAACAGTTTCCAGACGCCTCAAAGCCATGGGTATGATTCAAAAAATGTCTCATTGGGTTCCACATGAATTGAAAGACAGAGACTCGGAAAGAAGAAAGACCATTTGTGAATTGCTGCTTGAAATACAGAAAAGAAAGGGATTTTTGCATCGAATCGTTACTGGTGATGAGAAATGGATTTATTACAAGAATCCTAAACGAAAAAAGGCCTGGGTAAAGCCAGGTGAACCAGGTCCATCACAACCCAAATGGAATATTCACTGTGCAAAGGTTATGCTGTGTATATGGTGGGATATGAAAGGTGTGGTGTACCATGAGCTTCTGACGCCTGGTGAAACTATTAATGGAGAACGTTATCGATGACAATGCATTTGAAGCAAGCTCTGGTCATAAAATGACCAGATTGGGGTAACAGACATGATAAACTCATTTTTCAGCATGATAACGCTTGACCACATGTTGCAAAACCTGTCAAAAACTATTTGGAAAATGTCAGATGGGAAGTGTTACCCCACCCGCCGTATTCTCCGGACATTGCTCCTTCTGACTACTACTTGTTCGATTGCATGAATAACGATTTGATTGGACAGCGCTTCACTTCTTCAGAAAATATCGAAAAATGGGTCTCTGATTGGATCACTTCTAAGGATGAAGCATTTTTTCGACACGGAATGCGTAAATTGCCGGAAAGATGGGCAAAAGTAGTGACTAGCGATGGACACTATTTTCATTAATGTATTCATCCATTTAGTTTTTGAAATAAACCTTCAATTTTCAATTAAAAAGCGCATGAATTAATTCCTAGACCTATTACTAGATCTGAAATATATTAAATAAATATAATAATAGCTTTTATAAAACTGTTAGAGATAAATTATCATAAAAACCTTTAAAAAAATTGAATGAATTTCTAAATTAAAGACCGTTAGCTTTTAGATGCAATTTTATTACCAAATTGTAAGGAAGTCATTGAGTAGCTAAACTTTTTCAAATGTTATCTTTAAATGTTCTGCGTCAGTACAATCCGTTACTTCTATCATTAAAACATTTTCCACTTTTTTGATTAGTATAATAGTGTAAATTTAATGTACATACTTCAGCATTGAATGAAAAAAAATTGCCTTACCTTGTACTACTATCTCATATCATTCAAAGTTTGACTTAACAGGAATTTGCTTTAGTCAAACATTTGTTAAGTCAAACCATTTTCCTTGGTCCCTCAGAGGTTCGAGTTATCGGGAATTAACTGTAATTATATAAATCAGAAATTTGTGATTAAAGTTTAAGTATTTAATAATTAAATTAAAAAGAAATGTAATTTCGAAACTCATTTCGAAGTGAAAAGAAAATGTGATTTAAAATGTGACTATAGCAATGAAAAAATGAAACATCTGCATTTTGAATTAAAAAGAAATGAGCCCCTGAGATGCATAGTGATATAAGTCTCTCATATCTAGTTTTGAGAAGTCTGACTAATATCACTATGGCTGTGAACAAAAACAGCTGTTTAGTGAGGAGCATAACAAAAAACAATTCCAGCATCATTATCGATATCATTAGACTTATACCACTCTGCCATGTAATAGAATAAACAAAATGCTAACCATTAGTGGCAAGAACTCAAAATATTGAAAAAAGTGACTTATACCACTATGCATCTCATGGGCTCAAATGTGATTTTGAAACTCACTTCGAATTAAAAAAAAAAGGTGATTCAAAATTAAAATAAAACATTTTAAATGGGCATTTCTAGTTGTTTTATTACATTCAGTAAACTTGAATATAGCAACCTAGTGTGTATAGTTACCTGCCTGGCAAATGACTTGCATTTTTTACTAAATTGTCGCCCTTTACAAAAAAGAGGTGTTCCTATACTGCCAGACACCCATGACGCTAAACTACTAAAAGTTAGCTAATATTGAGCAATAACTTTTATTTATTTTATTTTTAAAGTAAATTTTAATTTGTCTAGTTTTTTTCTTAAACATATTTGGTTCCTTGTGGTTTGGATGGTTTTGAGTTCTCTCCCATATTTATGTTTCCTTTACTCTTACAATTTACGATCTTTTAAGTTTTCTGTCAAACATTTTTATGCTTTTTAACTCTTAACTGATAAGAGTTTTTTTTCTTTTGGAGAAAACAATAACGAATTACAGCAAACTCTTTAATTAGATACCTATTATTTTATTAATGCATTGTTTTATAATTACATTGTAATTATATTACTACAAAAAATAAATAAAGAACCAAAAGCTATACAAATTGATAATGGTAAGAAAATCTTAAAAAGGCAAAAATTTAAATATTAATTTTTATTAATCTCCTTTACAATAATTTACTTCTGATTTGATCTCCTGTTGATAATTTGATTAGCAATGATTTATTTAGGAAGATCCTTCAAAAAGACCTACAGTTGATAATTTAGTTAACAATAGTTTATTTCAAGTTGATGTTGAAACAGTCTCAAATGAGATCAATTGTATTCGTTCTAAAAAGAGCTCGGAAAGTAACAATTTTGGAATCCAAGATGATCTTGCAGACAGCATTGTTCAATTGCAGTAAAAAAATTTTTTTTGTTCTTTATATATTTTTTTTATTGATCAGTACACTGAGTTTTTTAAAACAAACATAAAAGCTAACCTGTATTGATATTATTACAATAAGTTTTTAAAACAAACTGAAAAAGTGCACTGATAACTTGTATTGATATAGTAATAAAGATTTCAACAGTTGAAATTTTATAACATGCATAATTCTATATAATTTATTTATTAATTATTTTGATTGCTATCACAATTTATTTACTCTCACTCTAGATGTAATCGGTTTGCAATCAAGGTTTTTAATTTTAGTATCAAATATAACAAAACATTGTAAGCAACAAAAATCATTTGATAATAACAAAACATTGTAAGCAACAAATAACATTTGATAATAACAAAACATTGTAAGCAACAAATAACATTTGATAATAACAAAACATTGTAAGCAACAAATAACATTTGATAATAACAAAACATTGTAAGCAACAAATAACATTTGATAATAACAAAACATTGTAAGCAACAAATAACATTTGATAATAACAAATAGAAACTTTTGTTACTATTTTTTAAATGTAATTAAGTTATTATCAAAAAAAATGTTTTAAACCATTTTATACTCAGTTGATTAGTTTGAACTATGATTTAAACCATTTAAAAAGTAGAAAGCAAATTTTGTTAAATGTTTTATTAAAAAGGCATATTTAACAGTGATCTTTTAAACATAACATTATTTTTTAATAAATATAAAATTTACGTATACCAAATGATGTGTAAAAGGTTTGTTATTCTAAATATTCAAAACTTTTTATGTAATTTCAGTAGATCTGTTACAAAATATGAAATTTTTGAAACAGATCTACTGAAATTACAAAAATGATATAAAAGCTTCCTTGTTTAAAGAACGGATATCTGAAAACATAGAGTCTTTCTGTTTACGATACTCACTATGAATGTTCTATTTACTTGGCCAAGAAGTTGAGTAACTCTTGTTGTGTTGTGTGCCTGGTGGAGTGACAAAGAGACAAAGTTTTTTTTAACTCAAGAAAAGATAAAAATCAAAGTCTGGTTGAGCTATGTCCGTCTGAAAATAAAATGATGGGTTGCTTAACATTTTTTTTATTTAAGTAGACATCAAATTCTTTCGATGCTGCCAAGAACAATTTATGGTTTGATACTCCATTTTCTGATTTTATTTACTGCTTCTGTTGGATCTACACAACTAGTAATACCAATACATTTAAATATCACCCGGCACATACATATATTGTCTTAAAATAAGAAATAAAAGCTAAAAATCATTTTAAGCAAGTATTATTATTTATACGTTTTTTCTTAAACCACATATATTATTGCATACCTGAAAATGAAACAAATGGTTATATTGTAACACATTCTTTGTTTTCTCTATACTTTCTTTGAGATACATCCCCTTTGCCAGCATAAAACAATCTAGAACTGGTACCATAAACTTCATAGCTAATAAATTGGGTGTTTCATCACAATTAAATATTTGGCAAGTATCAACAGTGCCATTCCAAAACCTTTTTGCTTCAATTTTCTCTTAATTAACCATAACACCAACTATTACTATTTCTTTAGCAAGGGAATCTGAAATATATTACCCGGAAATAAGTACATTTAAAAAATATACTTATTTTTTAAAATTTTCGAACTGATACCTAAACGACTACATGTCATTTTCCTTGAACAATTATGTGCACGGTTTATAGACACTCTTCTTTGTTGCTTGATAGTAAAACTGCTATATATAGAATTAAATCAGAGTCTAATTGATTAACTAAATCTATAAAAGAAGACCGTGATATAAAAAGTATAGTAAGATTTAAAAAAAGAGATATTTAAATATAAAGATGATTCTGATTACCCTATTTAGATTTGATAGGATCATTGTAGATTAAATAATTTTATTTCAACTTACTTTCCTTTTTCCAGTGCAGCTCGAGCATTTTATGATAGTTTCTGAAACTTCATTCCACCTTTCAACTTTGTATTAGTGTGATGTCTAATACCTAGCACATTTAGAATTAAGTGTTACTTCCTGTTTAATAATTACTTGTAAAGACCTGTTCTTATTTTTATAAACAAACAATACATGCCTCTTTATCTTCTGTAAATATAGTACAATTACATCTTTCTTGACCATTAATCACTTTTCCATATTATTGCCTGTTGATTGTCTCTCTGTCTTTAATGAGAGGAAACATACCAGTCTTAAATGCTGTTTGTCCCTCCCATTCATATCTTTGCAAGAGTTTATTGCAGCCTCTAGTTGCTTATTTCTTTCATTTGTATGTTTTCTGGTATCTGAGGCATCAGCTTTTGTACTGAGATTTCTTACTTTGTTTATGCGTAAATGTAACACAGATGTTGGTTTCATTTTACTTACTATTAATATATAACATAAATATAATAATAAATAATATAAGTATAATAAACAAAACTCTAAAATGACCAACATGCAAAAAAACATAACATGCCTCAAGGGCAGTATTTCTGCAATAAATTGACATGAAAAATTAAACTTTTATATGGATAAGAAATAGAAATTATCTTAGAGTAAATTATATAAATATTATATTAAATTATTTCAAATCTTTTCCGAAATCATGAAAAAAACCAAAGTGGTTTTTAGGGTGCATATAATTTGGTTTTTGTAGTACATTTAAAGTGTTCTTTACAATATAAGTTAGCAGTGATGCAATTGTCCTAAGAGCAATTTATTTAAACAATCCTCTTCAATAAATTAGGTATTCTTAACAGTTTACAAGAAATTATAGTCAGATTAGTTAATGTGGTTTTTTGGGTGCATAGCGAAAAAAGGAGTTAGCTTCAACATTTTAGCAAAAGAACACATGCGAGACATAATTAACCATACCTATCAGGAACAACCCCATTTATGCTTATCTTTTAATAATCATAGTTTAAAAAACATTATTTGTCTCAAGAAGAAAGTTCGAGGCTCTCCTACTTTCACGCGGTTTTGGGATTGCAGCCACCTGTAGTCCAGATTATCAAAAAAAAGGTTTTGTCAATCCTTTTGGCGATATAGCAAGTCATACAGGCAACTTTTAGGAATATTTTCTTTAAAGCTGTATTTAACATTATGTGGTGTCTCATTTAAGTTGTCAGTGTAGAAAGCATCATTGCCTGATCAGCATGCATCAATGTAAAGTATGATTCATCGTCAATTAAAAATTCACAAATTTTACAGCAGTTTACATTTTACATATTACAAATTTACATTTATTTTGGCATTACATGGTACTATGGTATTACATTTTACATTTTACATATTACAAATTTACATTTTACATTTTCTTAATGCTGTAAAATTTGTCTGCATTTGCATTCTATACTTAATGTTAGTACACATTTTTAACAACTTAATCTATATTTTCTAGCGGTTGCTCTTTGAGAACGTCCTTGTTTATGATATATTATGAACATATTTTTTAGTTTTCTAATGTTACTTTTTGTTGCTATTTTTACTGGATGACCATTTTACTGGATGGCAATTTTTCTTTTTAATGTCCCAGTTTCTTTTACTTGCTTTATCCCTAAGAGTTACAAATACAAGAAAAACAAGAGCTAAAAGCTAAGAAATATAAGAGCTTTGTTTTTGATTAATTTATAATGTATACAGAGTGTGTAATAATAAAAATATATGCACTTTTGTGTTTGAGCCAAAATTTAGTTACCACTCGTTACAAACAAAACAAAAACATCAAACAAGCTTTCACGTTATAAACAATCAAACTTCAATGCTATATGTTAATGTTTACTTATATTTTCCACCATCAAACAACTCTGACACTGAAAAGATCCCTCTTTTGCTCAAACTTTACAGGAGTTTATTCCTCCAACTATCTTACGCTACGTGTAAAAAAATTTTTTTTTTTACACGTAGCGTAAGATTCAACATTTTTTTGATTTGAAATTGGATCAAACCCATGTCAAACTCCAAATGAGAAAACCTTTTTCTTGCTGGTCAGCTAATTTCTGTCAATCTAACTTCAGCTTTGTTACAATCGAAGTTCTAGTTGCTTTGAGAGCATCCCTGAATGAGGAACTGATGACTGACACCTCAACTTTCTATTATAAATTCTATCAGGTAATGGTTGCACATCACAAGGGTAAAATCCACAATTTTGAATATCACTTTTCTTTTTACCAGGATTATCAGTTAAGTAACTTTCATCTTGATTCCATGTTCTGCCCAGGTACATTTTTCAGAACCTTTAAATTTTCAATATATGCTCATATAATTTCCTCACTTACTGCAGCTCTGCAGCATTTGATATTTGCTATGAAACATTTCTTTGTCTGGGGTATCGTGTTAAAAAAAGTTTTTACCAAATTATTGCCAGGATTTTTATTTGAAGACGGTTTAATTTTTCCATTTATTTTGTTTAAGTAGCAACTTACTGTAAATTTCAAATTTCTCTGAGTCAATGGAAAACCAAAATCACTCATGGCTTCAACATATGAAACAAAAGACTCTTTTTTTGTCTTGAAAATACAGGCTGCTTACCTGGTCTCATCAAATATTTTAACTTTAGCTTATTAATTGTTTTTTTTTTTAAGTAAGTTAAAATGATTTGCAGCTATATGTTGAATGAGTGTTCCTTTTTGTAATTAAATCCAAGCATTTTGCAGTGTTTCAGTTGAATAATTTTTGTAACAATGAGCTCTCAACTTTTTTTTTGTAGTTCCTTACCATCCTTAAAAATAATTTGCATCTGTTAGCAATGTTTTAAACCATTAAATGTAAAAGAAAAATAGTCTGAAGTTACTTTTTTCCATTCTCTTAACTGGTGCAAGGTACCATAAGGTAGTTAGCTCAATGCCCCTTTTTGGTCAAAACTTGACACCCAAATTATTTTTAGCAAAACCTTTATAAATAATAGCCTAATTAAGATTTTTTTTTTTTTTTTTAATAATATAAATTAATATAGCTCTCGTGTAAAAATACGCCACTTTTAAAGGAGAAAAAGTTAGGTAAAAAATAATGTCTTACAGAAATATTAAAAAAACCAAGACTTAAAATGGCAGCATCATTCAATATTTATTCTAAAAATTGAAGATAATGGCCTAACAACAAGAAAAAGCCAAACAATTTAAAAAAATCGATATTGCTATAAAAGTTGGGTAACTACAAAAACTTTTAAAAATTGATGCAAAGTAACCCCTGATATATACATATATATATATATATATATATATATATATATATATATATATATATATATATATATATATATATATATATACTTTTTTTTTTTAACAATTAAAATTACAATTCATGTTTCGACTGTTTTATAGTCATCTTCAGTTGAGTTAAATGTATATATATACTGTCAACCAGTATGTGTGTGTCTATATATATATACAGTATTGGACAAAACATTTGCAACCAACATCGAACAATGCTAAAAAGTGTTCCTAATTTTACATGTCTTAAAAACAAAACAAACTATACTACCACAGCAAACAGTTCAGGAGTCTGGAGTCATAGCATGCCATGACATGAGCAATCAGCTGACAGGTGACAGCACACAGGCAGAATTTCGTTGACAAGTGCCATTTTGCAGCAGACAAAACAAGTGCAACTTTTTTGGTTTGTTTCATTTTCTTAAGTCTGGTCCGTGTCAACGTCACGGAAGTTTTATAATAATTAAAGGAAGTATCCAGAAGTTTCCAGAAGCATGCAGAAGCTTCCAGAAGTTTCCAGAAGAAGCATCTGGAAGCATCCAGTAGCATCCAGAAATATCCAGAAACATTCAGAAGCATCCAGAAGCTTCCAGAAGCATCGAAAAAAAGCATCTAGAATCTTCCAGAACAGGTTCACACAGGTTCATTTTACTATATAAGAGACATGTAAATCGACATGTAATTCAGTCAGTATATGGAAGTCAATCAGTCAGTATTATCAAGACAGTTTATCGAAGTGAGTTTTATCAAAGTGTTTTATCAAAAAACATCAATACAAGAAGTGAAATACAACAAGTGTTTCATTACATCAATACAGTCCACATCCAACCAAGACGTTGTGTTCCACAGAGCATTATTGTATCATCACAAGGTAAATGTAATACGGTAAGCCTTGAGTAGCGTGATTATTTATTTTTATTATTTTTATGACTTCGAGTGCGAAAATGGCTCCCGACAGTCTTGGATTGGAACTAAGAAAGAAAATTATTGGCAATTACATAAGTGGAATGTCACAAAAAAGTATTTGTGATAAATATCGCGTGAAAAAATGGACCGTATTAAGACTATGTTCCAAATATCGTTCTACGGGGAAGTTGGCAGCAGATAACAAAGGTGGAAGACCGCGTTCCACCACTTCTAGAGAGGATTCTATGATCGTCATATCCGTCAAGAAGGATCCCTGGATATCATCAGTCGAGATACAAAAGCAATTAGAGCTGCCTGTATCGGATCGAACAATCAGACGACGTGCTGTTGAAGCCGGATTGTTTTCTCGACGCCCTGCAAAGAAACCTCTAATTTCACTAAAAAACCAGAAGAAAAGACTCCTGTTTGTTACATCTTATATTGACTGGAATGTGCAGAAATGGCGAACTGTCCTGTTCAGTGATAAATCGAAGTTCAACATCATTGGGAGCGATGGCATTTGCCGTGTACGTCGACCGGCCGGAAAACGCCTCGATTTACGTTACTGCCATAAGACCGTGAAGCATGGTGGAGGCAATGTAATGGTCTGGGGGTGTTTTTCTGCTAACGGTCTAGGTCCAATACATTGAAACGATGGAATAATGGACCGTTTCATGTATATAAATATCCTGAAAGATGTTATATTACCTCATGCTGAATGAAATATGCCAATAAAATGGGTTTTTCAGCACGACAACGATCCGAAACACACTGCAAAAGTAGTCAAGCAGTGGTTTCAAGACAACCACCTATCGGTGATGGATTGGCCGCCTCAATCTCCGGATCTCAACCCTATCGAGAACCTGTGGGAGATCGTCAACCGCAGAATTAATCGTGAAGGTGTTCGTAATAAGGATCAACTGTTTGAACAAATCTAAAAGGTCTGGGCAGCGATTCCACAAAGTTTAATTGATCACCTGATCGAATCTATGCCTCGAAGATGCAAGGCTGTGATCGACAACAAAGGATTCGCCACGAAATATTGATAGCGAAATACAGTTTGGTCAACATTTTGTCGAGTTGCACTTGTTTTGTCCAGAAGGAAATCAACTTTTTTTAATACTTTTGATTAATTTATTAATTTTCGTGTACAAATAATGAACTTTGTGATGAATAAAACTTGAAGAACTTTGTCTCTAAACAGTTACATAGTTATTTCTCTAAATTGAAAAAATGCAGCACTTTTATGTAAAGAAACTAAATTAGCGTTATTTGGTTGCACTCGTTTTGTCCGATACTGTATATATATATATATATATATATATATATATATATATATATATATATATATATATATATATATATATATATATATATATATATATATATATATATATACATATACATATACATACATATAGATAGATAGATAGATAGATATAGATAGAGAGATATACCCGACTCCCCCTACTATGTCGCTCAATGCAACGGTTTTATATTTTTGCAAAAGTTTTAATATTTTGGAAATAAAAGCAAATAATTTAAGATGTTTTTTTAGTAATATTCTATTAACATTACTTTTAAGCGACACAATGATAAAAACATTTAGCTTGTTATTTAGAAATGTTTTTTTAATTTAGTTTGAACCAAATTTTGGACAAGCTTCCGAAAAAATTTCTTGAAAATGAGCACTTTTATCATGGCAACTGCGTCGACTTGAAGAAGTAAAAAACTGCAATACAAGCCTTAAATTCATTTGAGGAAGTATTGGTTGTTGTGTCGATACGAAGCTAAGTATTAATAAATTAAATAGTGAAGTACGAAAACGAGGAACACTTTTATTTCTTCATAATAAGCAAAAAAATTTTGAAAAAAAAATTTAAAAAAAAAACGATTTATAAAAATCATGACTTGTACATTATAGCGATTTTCGATATTTTTGATAAAGTTTTTAAATATTTTTTTATGACTTTTTCTAATGAGTTTATGGTGCGTTTTTATGTTTTTTAAATTTAAAAATGTATATAAATTTATTTTTTTATGCAAATTTGAATTTTTTGGATAATTACGTTAAATAATATTTACTTTTGTTATATTTTTGGAAACCACGTATTGATTTTTTTTTTACGTCGTTTTAAAACAATTTAACTTTTATATATATGGATATATATTTTTTACTTTTATAGATATGGAAATTCTTTTATCTATCGATAAAGTAGTTTAACTTTTTTGGCAAATTTTTTAAATATTTTTAAGTAGGATTAAAGCAAATCACATATTTAAACCTTTATAAACAAGAGGGTGTTTTGCTTTTTCTTTTTTCTTTCTTTTAATATTTAAGTCTTTGATTCTACTGTTAATGCTTCTTAATCTTTCTCTTTTTCGAATTATTTTTTGATGCACTGCTATGTTTAAAGTTGTTTAATATTTTAAAAACCATTATCACTCCATTTTATTCTTTTTTTTATTTTAAGAACCACTCTCACACGTTTTCACCAAAATAGAGTTTTTATAACTTGTTCATATATTGAACTCGTATCTTGTGATGAAATTGTAGTTGGTTGACTGCGTAAAGCGTGTTTAACGGTCTACAATTTATCCAATTTATAAGCAATTTATCTAAGTGTTGAGCAATTTTTGACTTTATTAAAACCAGAATTTCGGAATATTGATAGCGATAAAGTTTAAGTATTTTTTGATGTTTTAAATTTATACCTGTCACTTCTGTTAAAAAAAAAGTCTTCGATATACTTACAGTTGATTAACATTTTTATCATATACAAACTTCATGAAACGAAGTAGGCTTGAAACAAAATAACTTTTTTATGAAAGCTCAGGCTTTATAGTACTTTTTTTGAAGGAATAATAAAAATCTTTCTCCAAATCTTTTTAATAGTTTTTTATTAAAATAATGGAAATAAAATGGCATTGACAATAAATCCTGCGCCTAAAAAATATTTAAAAAAAGATTTAACGTCTAAAACCAAAAATAAAAATGAGAAAAAAATCATCGCAATTTTTACGAATCTGATAAAATCGTAGCGTCAGTTTTTTTTAAATTAACTTAATTGTTCCTAATTTGGTCTTGGAAATTAACTAAAATTGTATTGTTCACTCTAAATAGAATTGAAGTTCAACGCGTATTAGTAACTCTGAAAACTGGTAAACTATTTTTTAAATTGCTTGAAAATGTAAAAATTAAATCTTTCAATCGTGTTGACTCGATGGTAATTGATGTGTATCCACTTGAGAAATAACTTAAGGCAAGTGTAGTGTAGGGGAGTTTAAGACAAGATAACAGATGGAACAAAACGACTTTCCTATAACAACTTGATAACAAAATAACTGAAACAAAACTCTAAAGTGTCTAAATTTTAAATGCTGTTATTTTAAATTTAAAACATTTCCATCGTAACTAGGGTTGCAAAAATCCCGGGATTGAATAGAAAAAAACGCAATTGTAGAAAAAGAAGCATAAGAAAAACTAACGATTTAAGTTCTTATCAAATACTTAAAAGTGATTAATATAATTATGATATAAATAAAGTACTTCATTAATGAACCTAAGTAATTTAAATTATAAAACAATACTTGAAAATGATAACACAGTATAAATAAAAATAATAACTAAAAAATAATATGAACATGCTTGAATGTACATGAGTTATATTTGCTTTTGAAAGTACTACCCATATAAAATTAAAGTGTCAATCATTTCATCGCTTAATCTTATTTGATTTTTTGAACATAAAACTGAGAATGCTTTTTCGGTATTCATACTTGTTGGCCGCATATATACTATATAATCATATTTTTTTTTAAGGTGATCTAACCATAAGCTACTACTTTCAAATAACAGTATTTCTTTTTGAATTTTATAAGTTATTTTTTACCTTTATATTTTGTATTCGTATTGCTGCCAATCTTTTTTCCATCATTTCGTTTAATTTGTTCATTTTAATTGTTTTGAAATTATTCTGCTCAAGTCTGCTGCTGTTATTATATTTGCCGAGTATAAACACTTTATCAGGTTTGTCATAATTTTTTTTTTTTTATTACTTCTTTGAAAAACTTCTGGAACTTTTTATAAAGTAACCTGGCCACGAAGATATACTAAGCTCCTTAACGGTGCTCTCCTCTCTTAAATTCGGTGACTCAAAGCATTATACAATTGTTTTCCGATTTCAGATTGTTGTTCATTTATTTTTGTCAACATAAACTTTTATGCATTGTCAGAAGAAATTAAAGTTGGGCCTTGTCGACAAAGTGCTACCACAGTTGCTTTATTGGGAGTAAAAGTACTACTAAATCAAATACCATTCTACATTCTTTCTCATTCATCTTAATTGAATCATCGATGTTTGAATCCAATTCTAAATGTAGAAGTGCCTTTTTAGCACAACAATTTTTTTGATTTTGAGTTCTCGCTTAAGCTGCTACATCGGATTTTGCAATCCATGATTAAATAGATTTAAAACTCAATTTTTACGTACTTTTGTAAATAATTTTCATTTCTTTTTAATTTTCATTTCTTTTTAAACATTTTTACAATTTTCCTGACGTTTTTGTTATAACCAATAATTTGGTGCCTAATTTTAACTTCAGATGTTTCATTAATTACCAATGAATCATTTGAATCTCGAATATCATCTTTCTCTTTAAAAACAATTTCTACTTAAAATAACGATAACTAAAGTTTATTTAATAAACCTTATGTATTTGGATAACTTCATCAGTTGAACGGACGTTAAGTAAACTTTCGTAGTTTAATAAACCTTCAATATTTTGATAACTTCATTAATTAAACTTTTGTAAATCACGCACATATTTGTAATTAAATTGGGTGGACATAAAAATGAAATTAAAATCACGCAAACATTGGAATTAGAACGGCTTAGAAAATTCAAAATAAAAAGGTATTTCTTTTATTAAAAATGTTAAATCTTCCAATAAGCAAGTGCTAAAATTTTATTTATTTTTAATAATATATTAGTTTTAATATTATACTATATAAACATTTTTTATATGTTTAATCGAACAAAATAAGTACGATTAAATATATAAAAATGTATATATAGTATAATATTGCAAATAAGTAATAATGTTTTTAGTTTGCATTTTCGATAAAATACAGAAAGAGGGAGAATAAAAAGAAAACATTGCAAAGAGGATAAACAGCTACAAAACCAAGCAGCTACAATTCCAAAGCCTGTATTTTCATTTTAAGATGTCTAAAGCTGAAACTTTTGTCCCTTTTCTTTTTTAAGACAATCCTAAAATCCCGGGAAATTTCGGAGACTAATCCTGTGATTTCGGGACAAACAATTTGTAAGGAATCTCGGGATTTTGGGATCCCGGGATCCCGGGATTGCCATCCCTAATCGTAACTTTATACGCAAAATTAATTTTTACGTTTAAAAAGGTATTAATACTACTGACAGTGCTAATTTGCTTTAAGCCAATTAGAATGTAGATATAAACCATAGATACTATTGGTTTAGAAATGCTTCTGTCCAACCTGAGTTTATTTTGAGGTGAATTAGTTATGATAGTTTTCAAATTTTGAAATGTTTTGTAATAAAAATCAATGTGGTCTCGCTCCTATCACGTGATCAAGCCACAAATTTATAAACTTGTGAAACTTTACATTTTTAAGGTGGTCCTCCACTCATAAAAGCTTTTTTTTATTAAAAAAAAATTTTTTTTAAGCTTATTTTATTCCTTCATCACTTGTGAATAGTCTCTGAAAATTTGGATTGAGAATAAACCATGTTGGTTCTTTGGGTACTATGGAATCTGCTGGAGCAGTCAAAATATTCTATCGCTCAATTGAAAAAATAATTTGATTTACAATGAATACTTTGGAGATGGTGACACTTCCTCATTCAAAAGTGTAACTGAAAGTGACCCTTACAAAGATTTGAACATTAAGATCACAAAATTGGATTGTATTGGCCATGTACGGAAAAGAATGGGTACTAGACTTTGTAAGGTTGTTAAGACTTACAAGGGAATGAACACACCACTCCATGCAAGAAGAAAGTTAACTAAATCTGTGATTAATTCTATGCAGAACTTCTATGGCCCAGCCATAAGAAACAATCTTAAAAATTTACATGCCATGAAAAAAGCTGTTTGGGCCGTTTTGCTCCATCGTACAGATTTTGACGACAAGGAATGTCGACACCGTATGTGCCTTTGAGACCCTGAGACTTGGTGCAAATATCGTTTAGACAAAGTTCATAGTGTAAATACTTATGTAGAGCAAGTAAATCTTTCTGTTGCAGTCTTCAACATTTTAAAACCAATTTTTACTAATTTATCTTCAGTTGATTTACTAAAAAAATATCTTCATGATAAGACCCAAAACGCCATCGAGCCACTTAACCAGATTATTTGGAGACTGCCCAAAAAATATTTTTGTGGGTAGAGTGGTCTTAGAGTCTGCAGTTAATTCATCTGTTATTGAATTTAATGAAGGTCCTAATGGAATCCTCTCTGCACTAAATAAATTTCAACTAACAGGATATGTTCCCTCTATGAAACTTAATGAAAAGAAGAAAGTAACTGTAAAGCGGTCTCTTCAAAAGTCCACTGACCGTGTCAAAAAGAGAAGAAAACAACTAAGAACAATTAAAAGGGTTACTTAGACAAAGATGACGAAGAAAAAAACCTGAAATATATTCCTGGAGTGTTTTGATATGTTTTTTTTTAACTTTTTGTTATGGTTTTTTTCTTTTGTTTTATATATTTGTCGCTTCCTTCGAATAAAGTTTTGATAGAATACAAATCTTTAAAACATGATAAGTTTGGACTCGTTTAAGCTTTTGATCTAAGTTTTTTTTTTTTTTTTTTCACATAAATAAAAAGGATCCGGATGAGAGAAAGATATTTAAAATAAAATAAGGAAAGTACTTTTTTATGAGACTAATGTTGGCCATTTGTCCACCAATTTATCTATGTTTGTTTCAAATATTGTAACTTTTTATATACTGTGAATAATATAAAATGCTTCTCTCATCCGGATTAATACACCTCAATGAGTATGTACACCAATTTTCAGCTCGATAAATATTTTGATTGCTAGCTTGTCACCAAAATTGCTATTTTTTTAATTATTTTTTAAATAATTGGGTAATCCAGACATTATTTTTTGAAAACGATAGAAAAGGATTGTTTCTACACTTCTAGATAAAATTGAATAGGGAAGGAAGGTGGTGAATATAGGTTGTAAATATTTTTGCGGTAAGTTTAAAATACAAATTTTATATATTTATTTGTGTCAGCAATCATTTAGATTTCAAGGTGATTTCCGTCATATAAAATATTAAAAAGTATTAGATACAAATAGATTTCATTATATCTAGTAGTTACAAGACCAGAGAACCTGAAGAAGAAAAAATCATCAGTAACCTTTAATAGATAAAAAGAGGATAAAAGTGTATAGTTAGAATTAGTCAAGTAAATAATTTTTATTGGCAATAAGTTCAATTATTTTCTTTTTGAATTTTTAGCTTCTTTAAGTTTACTCAGACTTTTAAAATGCTTCTATAGCGTTAGGCTACGATAAGAAATGAAGAATCTTTTAAGTTTTGATATACGGAAAGATTTTACAAGTCTTCCTGTAGATCGAGTAATGTATCGGTTTGATATTTTAGGAAAAATATTTCCCGGGATAGCTCAGTTGGTTAGCCAGGATAGCTCAATTGTCTATTACAATGTTTCCTTCTCGACAAGTAAATAAATAATCTAGTCGAGTAAAAAAATTATCATTAAATTATCGTTTTCGAAAACCTTTGGAGTTTTTTTAAACCAATATGGGATTACAGTTTGTGTGACTTTGAATATGTTTATTCCATAAAGATTAAGTGCCCTCAAGATACATCATAAATATCAAGAGCCCATAAGGCATTTGTGAAGTGATTTTGAAAATAAATAAAACGTTCTAAATGATTTCGTTGCTTGAGGAGACATTTGAGTTTAGATTTGTCTGTACTACCCCAAACAGTTTTGCCATTAGATAAATAACTATTGATGAATGCAAAGTATAGCTTAGTTAGTAAGATTTGTCTAAGATTTGACCAGTTTTATATTAATATTTCTCGAGATTTTATTGCAAATATATTTAATTATGATCTCTCCAGTATAGGTTTTTATCTATTAAAACACAAAGTAATTTGTTTGTGAAAGAGCGCTCAATTTTGATGTTATTTATATACACAGTAAAAAAACGGAGTATTTATTGGATTTTTTCTGTCGTTATGATTCGTAAAAAATTTGTTATCAAAAAATTACGGTTTTTTTTTTTTTTACGGTTCTTACCTTTTAAGACTTTTAAAATAATCACATCATTTTATATTATTTTGTCCGTAATTATGATAAGAAAAAGTTCTGTAACTTTATTTTACAAACTTTAACCGTATACTTTAGTATACTTTAGTATAGCCTCTAATTAGGATGAGTCAATGATATATTGTATAAACTAGATATCTAACTTCGGTCCGAAAAGTGAAGCCGCTTTTTGCCCTTTTTACGAATGGCGGAATAAATTTGTAAACAAATATTTTTAACTTTTCTTTTCTTAAATGAAGTAAATATATTTTATATTTAAATATTATTTATGTAAAAGTGTTAAGGGGAAATTAGAATACTTGTAAAATATAATGATTTATGATTCCTTAATTTATTTTCGATTAAAAAGGGATTAAAATTTTGAATAGAAAAGTGCAACGACAGACGCTTTTGAAGCATTTTTATGAATTAAAATACTTTCTAATAAAAATAGGCTTATAAAAAAACTTTCGTAAGTATTTAATAGTTATTATAATTTATTTTTGAATTACCTTTAACTTATTGGGAGCTTTTGACTTGCACTTTTAACTTTTATTCCAAACTTCGGCTTCAGCTTTTGCCCGTTTTACAAATGACGGACTATTGTTATAAACAAAAAAAGCGGCTTCATTTTTTGTCCAATAAAATCCCGCAAGTTAGACATCTAATTTATATAATATATCATTGGGATGAGTTATTTACTGAGATGATTCCAGATTTTTATTGGTGTAAAATGTATTACCCCGTTTAGTCCAAAACAGGTTTGTATCGTATGCCGTAATAAGACAAGTATTAAAATCAGAGTTGTTAGTCCTTGGCCTTCGCCTTGGCCTGGGCTTAAGGCCAAAAACTGAGACCTTGGCCTTGGTCTTGGCCTTGAAACTGTTGGCCTTGGCCTTAATTATGTGCGGCCGTGGCGCAGTGGTTAGAGCGCTTGCTTTATAAGCAGGAGATCCAGGTTCGAAACGAGCTCTGGACAAATTTTCGCGTCACGGTAAGGAAGGAGGCGTGAACTTCCTGGTTAAATGCACTTCCACGGTGCTCTGTGACAAGACCGTAAGGACTTCTTGGGGCACCTAAAAAAAATAAAAAATAAAAAAAATAAAAAATAATAATAATAATAATAATTAGGCTTACCATACGTCCCGTTTTGACCGGGATTGTCCCTTTTTTATGCCATTTGTCCCAGTGTCCTAACGTTTTTCGTTTTGCCCCTTTTTCGGAAAAAAAATGAAATTTTTTTTTCTCTTTATTCCAAACAAAATTCTTGATTTTGAATTTTAAATTAAACATTGACTACGAAGATCATAATATTTTGATACAAATACAAATACTAATAATTACTTTCTAGGTCTACGTTTTATCAAGAATTCAAAGTATTAATAAATAAATAAAGTCTAATTGTGAATCATCTTAAATAACACTTATAGCTAACTTTATTAGTTGGTGTATGTAAGAAGCCGTAATTTTTTGTTTGTTTAATATGCCAAAAAGAAATTTACAAAAGAACTTCAAAAAAATTACCCATTTGTGAAAAAATTTAGTGGTAAGGATAACACAGTGCTTTGTCAGCACTGTTTAACAGAATTTTTTATTGCACATGGTGGACAAGCAGATATTAAAAGCCATATAAAGTGTGCCAAACACAAAGCTGGAGTTTCGGCAGCAGCATGTTCTTTATCTATCAAAGGATTTTTTAAAAATGATGGACCCAATGAAGGTGATTTATTTATTGCAGCAAAAGAGGCTACTTTTGCCTTTTACAAAGCATTGCATGTATTGAGCTTCAAAAAATCTTACCGTAGTTTAAAATTAATCTCAAAGGTTTTTGAACCAAAACTTAATGCTGCAAGAACCAAATGTCAAGCAATAGTTTTAAATGTTCTGGCACCCTTATCTGTAAAAGAGTTACCTTATGGCTTACAGGAGACACAATTTGTAAATGTTTCTAATGACACATCAAATAGAAAGAAGTAAAACTATTAACAGTTGTTGTTAGATACTTTTTGCCACTGGAGGTGAAGATACTTTTTACCACTGAAGGTGTCAAAGTAAAATTTCTAGATTTTGAATTTGTTGGTGGTGAAACATCTAAAATATTGACTGATAAGCTAATTTCAACATTGCAGCTTCATGAAGTTAAAAAAAAATCTGCTTTTTGTTCTGACAATTGCAACACAAATTTTGGTGCAGTACATAGAAAAGGTAAAAAAAAAGTTTATAACAGACTCAAACAAGAACTTAATGTTAATATTTATGGCATTGGTTGTGGTGCACATATTGTGGACAATAAACTTCCAATCTGCTGTGAATGGTCTTCCACTTGAAATTGAAACTCTTGCTGTTCAAATATATAAGTACTTAATATCTACACAGTTCGAGTAACGAGTTAAAGGAATTTTGTGATTTTGTAGATGTGGAATATAGAAAAATAGTCCAGCATGGAAGTACTAGATTTCTTTCTCTGTTACCCGCAGTTGATAGACTTTCGTATATGTTTTAAGCACTGAAGTCATATTTTATTTCTCAAGAAAAATGTCCACGTGCTTTGCAACCAATTTTTTGAAAGTGAAACAGGTGAGTTATATTTCTAGTTTGTGCATGGACAGCTAAATGGTTTTAATAAAACTGTAATTTAATAAAGTTGAAGTGTTTGGTCTTGAAAATATTTGCGTTGGCCTTGACCTTGAAATTCTAAATCTTGGCCTTGACCTTAAAACTTTTGGCCTTGGCCTCGTCCTTGTAATTTTTGGCCTTGGCCTTGTAACATGTAGCCTTGCCCTTGGTTTTGCAACTTTTGGCCTTGTTAACAACTCTGATTAGAACCTAATTGAATTGCATAAGATATGTTATAGTTCAACCATAACCCGAGTCAACTCTTGGTTATGGTTGAACAAAAAAATAAGTTTCGTGCAATTCTCTAATTAGGATTTGGTTTAAATTTACTTATGAAATGATTGATAGTTATTTATTAGCTGTTTATACATTAATCGTTTCATTATTTTATTATTTTGTTTTTAAATAGAATTGATTTTTTAAGGCTATTATTAAGTTTAGTGATATTGTTTTGTATACATAGCAAATTTTAACTAAACTTTTATTTGAGTTTTAAAACTAAAACCTCATTGCTATTAAGTAAAACCTGTGAAATTATTTTTTTTTCAAGTTATTGTTGTTGAAGTCAAGAAGAGTTATTATATTACAACCTACATATCACTCATGATTATAACAGCTATTTTACCATTTCACTTCACATATTTCTTACATTTGAGTTTATATTGTAAAAAGTTTTTTTTATATATCATAAAGTTATTTGTTTTATCAGATCTTAAAATACATTTTAAAAATATCTCCTAATAAGAATAAAATATACTTGAAAGTAAACACTAACATCAGTAAAAATAATAGAACCAATAACCCATATACATTATATGTAAATATGTGTTTTAAATGTGTATGTGTGTGCATATATATAATTATTTTTTTATTCAACCATAACCAAAAGTTATCTTTGGTTAGCAGATTAGTGTTTTAGTGTTGAGAAATTTTTTCTAAGATAACTCTCTATTTTGATATATACATATATATATATATATATATATATATATATATATATATATATATATATATATATATATATATATATATATATATATATATATATATATATATATATATATATATATATATATGTAAATTATGTTAGTGTATTTTACAAATACAGTATTGTGAAAAAGTTAAGAACCACTAAATAAAAAAAAATTTTTTTTTCAAATAAATTTAATTAATTTTTATTCTATAGATAATAAAATAGTCTTTTTTTTTCAAACATATTAAATATAGCATGAGAAAAAATAAAAATTTTTTTTTTTTTGAAAGTTAGTTAATAGAACCTATAAAAAATAAGGATTAAATATTATGTGTTAATTTTTTTTATATTTTTTTTGTGAAAAAGTTAAGAACCACAAAGAATTTTTTGTGCTAAATGCGGCGGAAACGTCTTTTTAAATTTATTTTTCCCTTTTTTTTTTAAATATTCTTTTAATGACCTGAGTTGTTACCAAAGAACCAATAAAAACATTTGAAAAAAATTAATTTTTTTAAATACTTTTAAAAAAAGTATTTAATTTCAAACAAAAAAAAATTCTTTCCTTTTGAAAAAATGAGCAGAAAGCTATTACCTATGAAGATCGTGTAAAAGTGGTGCATTTTCACAAGGAAGGTAAATCCGCTCGCGAAATTGGAGGAATAGTAAAGTGATCACATAGTTCGGTGCTAACAATCATCAAAAGATTCAAAGAGACGAAATCTTACGTTGATCGCCATCGTTCTGGAAGACCGCGTTTGACGACACCCAATGATGATCGCCTTTTAATCAGGTTGGCAAAGAAAAATCGAACCATGTCGTCGCATGAATTAAGAAGGGAATGGAAGCTTTCAAATGGACGTCAAGCCTCGGCATCACTTGTGCGTAGGAAACTATTAGCTAACAATATGTTATGGAAAAAGCTGTTCTAAAACCGCGACTTACCAAACGACATATAAAAAAGCGAAAAGAATTTTGCCAAAGCGTCAAAAAATGGTCTAAACAAAAATGGAGGACAGTAATGTTCAGTGATGAGATGAATATCGAAGTTGATAACCGAAAAAACCGAATTATGATTCGCAGGCAGCCTTCAGAAAAATATAATCACGATTGTATCGTTCAAAGAACAAAACAAGGTAGCGGGTCGGTTGGAATATGGTGCTGCATGACATATTATGGTCTCGGTATGTTTAAATTATTTGATGGTCGACTCAACTCTACTTATTATGTCGATATTTTAAATAACAACTTGTTACCGTCAATTGATGCACTTGAGCAAAGCGTTCCGTTCATTTTTCAGCAAGACAATGCACCATGTCACAGGGCTAAAATTGTCTCTGAATGGTTCGAAAGTAAAAATATTGAGCGTCTAACTTGGCCACCAAATAGCCCAGATCTAAATTGCATTGAAAATCTTTGGAGTTGGCTTGATAAAGAGATTGCCATGAAAGCACCAAGGAGCCTTGAGGAGTTGCGCAATGTTTTACCAGCAATACTTGGAAATGTTCCCAAACATATTTTAGAGAATTTAATAGACTCAATGCCAAATCGTATAAATGAGTGCTTAAAAATTCATGGTAGAATTACGCGGTATTAGGTGGTAAAAATTATCGTTTTTTATTCTGTGGTTCTTAACTTTTTTACAATTTTTTTAAAATAAAAATTACCTATAAAATTTTAAATACATTTTTTATATTTGTTTAAAAGTTTTTATCACTATTATTATTTTTTATTTTGTTTGTCTATTTTCTAAAATTTATTATTATTATTTTTTTTACCAGAAAAATATATTCGGTTAAAAAAAAATTTAAAAATAAAAATAAATTAAGGTTTTTTTTTTTTGTGGTTCTTAACTTTTTCACAATACTGTAGAGTGCTCATTAGGGTGATTCAGATTGTAATAGAAAAAAAAAATGTCACAAAAAACATTCTCCTCAAGGTTGCCTGTGTTCCTTTATCACCTAGGATCATGTGTACCAAAAATTAGACTAAAAGAAGCAATTTTAGGGGTTGCCATGTTTTATAAGATGAATTAACCATTGGTAAAATTTTGTGATTTTCTCAAATTTCGCAAATTTGTTTTTTCATTGTTTATTTATTTATAATTTAGAAATTGATAATATGGCAACCACAAGATCTTCTGCTGAGGTGTGGCTTGTTGGTAAACCTACACAAACTCTGTCGACTGCCAGACTTCCTTCAAGAGGGGATGTTCTTCGGAGGTTGCTCTTCCATCATATAGAAGAGAAACAAGAAGTGAAAAAAAGTATTCGGGCAACAATTGAAGCAGTTCTTGTTATATGGGAGAGAGGAAAAATTCCAACTCAAAGAATTGACAATGCGGAAAGAAAGTTAAAAAAACTTTATGACGAATATCTGCTGCTGAAAAAACACCGAGGATCAAAATTGGACAGCTGTCAAATGAAAGAAGGAATTTTCCACGCTGACCTTGAAGAACTTTTTGATATTTCAACCAAGAATGCATCAGAAGTTATGAAAAACGATGAAGATAAAGCATTTTTACGTCAGCAGCAAGAAGATCCATTAAGTTGTAGTATGGCAGGAATTGATCGGAATTTAACAGCTAGGGAGGCACGGAAACGAGTCCGAGAAACTAAAATGGAATTGAGGCGTCAAAGAAGTCAAGCGGAACTGATGGAAAAAACAGAACTCATTTCTTCTTCATCAGCAGTTGACATTGTGAGTGAAAGTAGCTCTAGTTCCTCGGATGATGATGAATATCAGACTCCTTCCGCTTCCAGCACACTGAGCACAAGTGGTTCAACAAAAAAGAAGATGAAAGTTCTAACAAATAATGTTGTATCATCTCTTGATCGTGTTAATATTTCTGATCGCCGTGCACTCTTCGTGGTTGGAACAGTGTCTCAGGCTCTTGGTCACTCGGTAAAAGATTTATCATTGTCGTACAGCACAATCCGCAGAAAAAGGCGATCTGTTCGTGAAGCGGTGACTACAGCTGACAAGGTTGATTTCTCTCCTGATGATCCACTTCTTCTGCATTGGGATGGAAAGCTCTTACCTGATATCACTGGTGGTCAAAAAAAAGTGGATAGAATTGCCATCCTTGTGACTGGTGGTGGGGTGGAAAAATTGCTGGGCGTTCCAAAGATTGATCGAGGTACAGGTGAGCAACAGGCTGATGCTTGCATGAAGGCTCTTAAAGACTGGAAATTGAAAGAATTTGTTCGGGGACTGGTTTTTGACACTACTTCATCTAACACTGGGTTGAACAATGGTGCCTGCACAATAATGGAGCAGAATCTTGACCGTAATCTTATATGGATAGCATGCAGGCACCATATGTTTGAAGTCATGCTTTCCACCATTTTCACGACTGCATTTGGAACCAGTGGAGGACCTGAAGTTGGAATTTTTAACCGTTTCCAGAAACAATGGCCAGCAATCAACAAGGAGGTGTTCACTATAGGGAATAAAGAATTTTACAACTGCGATTTTTTTCTCAAACTCCGTGAAGAAATGGTAGTATATTATAGTGAAGCAATTAAAGGTCAACAACCCAGGGATGATTACTTAGAACTCTTGAATTTGTGCCTTATTTTCCTTGGAGGATCAACTACAACATCGGAGTTCAAAGTGAAGTTTCGGGCTCCAGGTGCAACACACAATGCACGTTGGATGGCAAAAGCTATATATTGTATAAAGATATATTTGTTTCAGGATCAATTTGTTATTACTGCAAAGGAAAAGAAAGGAATAACAGATATAAGTCTTTTTGTGGCATTTGTATACGGACAGTTTTGGAATGAAGCTCCGTTAGCTGAACGAGCACCATTCAATGATGCCAAGCTTCTTCAACGGATTCAAGAATATCCAAATCGTACAATTGCAATTAATGCAGCAAAAGTTTTGCATCGCCACCTCTGGTATTTTTCTGAACATCTAATAGGATTGGCTTTCTTCGATTCCCGTGTCGACAACAACACCAAGAGAGACATGGCAAACAACCTGAAACAACAGCCAAGGCAGAAATCTCTCAAAAGACTTGATGCTGCCACATTCGATTGTCACAGCCCATTGTCTTCCTTCGTCACACAACGCACCGCAGAACTTTTCGATCTAATTTTGAAAAATGGAAAAGAAAAAGCTGAATCATTTTTAATGAAAGAATCTTCAGAGTGGGATATGGATTCAACATATCTTGAAATGAAGCACAAGGTTCGTCAAATGAAAGTCGTCAACGATTGCGCGGAACGAGGCATAGCACTTATAACATCCTTTAACTCAAGCGTTACGAAAGATGAAAACCAAAAGCAGTTTCTTCTTAGATTGGTTGATCTTCACCGGAAGGAATTTCCAGTTGCATCAAAGTCTACCCTGATGAAGATGACTGTTGAATAATGAAGATGATTGATTTATTATTGCCTAGTAATAGTATTTAGTATTTATTATCAATAAGAAATTGATAATAAATAATTCAGTAATATAATATAAAAAATGTAAAAATAAAAAATATTTTTATTACTTTTTGTAACCTTATACCAAAATGTGACATAACATGGCAACCCCTAAATATCATCCGATTTGATTCAAATTTTGCCCAATAACTACTATTGTCATATAGAACAAGGGAAAGCTTGAGGACAACTAAAGTTTTGAACCTACAAATTTTGCATCACCCTAGTGCTCATCGTTCTTTCTGAACAGAGCAATAATAAATTAGTAAAAAACACTTATCTAACTTTTTCTTCTACTTGAAGTTTTACCATTGCTGGATCATCAGGAACTCTTCCTGATGATCTAGCAATGGTGAAACTTCAAGTAGAAGAAAAAGTTAGATAAGTGTTTTTTACTAATTTATATATATATATATATATATATATATATATATATATATATATATATATATATATATTTATATATATTTATATATATATATGTATATATATATATATATGTATATATATATATATGTATATATATATATATATATGTATATATATATATATATATATATGTATATATATATATATAGTTCTATAGTTTGTTGGCTTTAGGAAGAGCGGAAGGAAAAAAGTGATTCTTACGCCAACACATACGTCACTTTTAATTACTTTTGACTTTCGTCCAACATTTCCGCGTTGGACGAAAGTAAAAACCATTAATTTAATTACAAATTAATCGTTTTTTAAAAAAACCACAAAAACGCAAATTTAATTGACCAGAATGTTTTTAAAAACATTCTGAATGTTTTTATAACATTTTGAATGTTTTTAAAAATATAAACAATGTTTTTATTTTTATTTTTTTTAATAAAACGTTTTTGTTTTTATTTTTTTTAATAAAATGTTTTTATTTTTATTTTTTTTACTGTAAATCATGCGCGGAGTGTTGCTACATCGACTATCTTATAGCCTGACTCGCAAGGGAGTGCTGCTACATCGACTGACAAATAGCCTGACTCGCAAGGGAGTGCTGCTACATCGACTGACAAATAGCCTGACCCGCAAGGGAGTGCTGCTACATCGACTGAGGGTTTGGTTGGGGCAGGCTGTCTATCATTATTAAAAAAAAAAAATTCCGGTCTTGCATTTTAATTTTTACTTTTAGTCAACAAAATATCGAAAAAACTTTCGGACAACATCTAAGTGTTCTATATATATATATATATATATAAATATATATATATATATATATATATATATATATATATATATATATATATATATATATATATATATATATATGTATGTATGTATATATATATATATATATATATATGTATATGTATATGTATATATATATATATATATATATATATATATATATGTATATATATATATATATATATATATATATATATATATATATATATATATATATATATATATATATATATCGAAATATAACCTGATTCAGATTCACACAATATATAAACTTAACTGTTAAAAAAAAGTGTTAACTGGGATGGTCTATTCCTCAATCAAAGCTCTGATAAAGCTAACTATAAATTCATATCAGAGTATTATAAATATCATACAAAGCATTTCCAGAAGTTTCTGGACTTCTGGAAAAATTGGTTAAAACAAAAACGTTATTAAACCCTTGGATTACTTAGGGTATTTTTAAATCTTCTAAAAAAAACAACGACTATATAACAAATTTCTTAAAAAAAAAACCATTCGTAATGAAACTATAATTATAAAATAATTTATAATTATAAAAACTACAAACAACTCCTTGAATCAATTGTAAAAAAATCAAAAAAATATTATTATTCAGATCAATTAAAAAAGCACTCGAACGATTCACAAAGTACTTGGCGTATTATTAAGGAAGTCATAGGTAAAAATAATTCTGACAGAAATACTATTGAAAAATTCTGAAACACTCGATCAGTTTTTTGTAAATGTTGGTCCTTCATTAGCATCAAAAATAAAATCTTCACAAACCAGCTTTGATGCATACTTGGTTTCAAAAAACACTAATATTATGTCGAATGAAAAACTTACTAAAGTAGAGTTATTAGTCGCGGTTTCTTCAATCAAGCCCACAAAAAGTATAGAAATTGACAATATAAGTAGTAGCATCATTATAAATTCAATAAAACTCATTACAATTCTACTCTTGTAGAGTGAATTGTAATGAGTTTTATTGAATTTAATATATATAAAAATATATTTAATTTACAATTCTACTCTTGTATATATTTAACTTATCTTTAAAAGAGCAAAAATAATATTTTGTACAATAAACAATTTGGTTTATTGTACAAAATTCTACTTATCACGCAATCTTACATCTTGTCCATTTAAAGGGTTAAATGAAAAAAAGTATACTTTATGTGTTTTTATAGATCTAAGCAAAGCCTTTGATTTCATATAATTCTTTTATCCAAACTCGAAATCTATGGTATAAGAAATTCAAACTTGGCTTGGTTTAAAAGTTACTTGTTCACCAGGAAGCAATATATTTCATACGAAGATGGAAAAGCGGATAATATGACTATCACATGCGGTGTTCCCCAGGGTTCAATACTAGGACCCCTCTGCTCTCTGGGAAGAGAAAATTATTAGAAGAGGTTAATTTATTTATTATTAGTAGGCAAATAAAGACCTTTGGAACAAATAGTCGGCAAAATTCAAATAAAGAGGACCCTTTTTTTTGTTACTGAGCAAAAAATTTAATGGCCCCCCTTCACGCGACACCTACTCGCGCCAACCCTGGAGTGGTGTGTATTGATTTATTTAGATCAATATTTTTTAAATGAGTAGGGGAGAACGGGGTGAGATGGGACAAAAAAATTTGCTTGCGTGCTGCGCTTTAAATTTTCGACAAAAACCATACAAATCGGTTTAAAACTATTGTCCAATGAATTGTCATGTTAAATTATTGCAAAAACCATTATTTAACCATCAAATTAAGTTCAAGGGCTTGGTTTTTTAAAGTGACACTGTTTGTCCCATGTCACTCCATGTTGGGGTGAAATGGGACAATGGTTGGGGTGAAATGGGACAAAAATAGAAACAAATGTATTTTATAATCCTTATAAAACATAACAATACACAAAATTTATTTATGTTTAACAAAAATAAAATACCATTCTAAATGCATTTGTAACTTTGTTCAACAGGTTACTTGATGTTTAAATTTAGTCAAAATTACGTTGATGTCTGAGGGGGTAACTTTTTTTCTTTTTCTTATCTTTATCTTCTTTTTTTCTTTTACATTCTGATAAACTTTCAACTAGTTCATTTCTTGTTGGTGTGTCAGTCAATACCAGAGACCTAGAACATTTTCTTTTTGCACTTTTTCTCTTTGCCACCCTTTCACCCGCTTTTGGAAATGGCCTTATATCTTCCGCTGTCCAATGGTAGGCAGAAGTGCTGATTTGCTGTTTCTTTTCATTAATAACTTCAGATACAGTACACAGTGATGTGGGGATTGTTTGTTTGTCGGAATTGTCATTTGCTGGAATTGGTCGATTAGATACTTAAGAACATAAAAAGTCGACATCACTGAAAACATATGGATCGTACGGGAAAATGCCAGCTGCTTTAAAACCATTATGAATGTTTTGGGAAGTAAAGGCTCTCGTATAAGCTATTCCTAAATTTTCAGAAATGTTATATATCGTCATATAAGTATTTGGATGTGCCTTTAACCATGAATCACATGCTGAATTGTAAAATTTCTTTAATTGCCTAAATACTGATCTGTCAAACGGTTGGAGTTTGTGGCTGCAAAGGGGTGGCAATGCCAAGAGCACAAAATTGCTTTCCTTAGCTTTATCCATTAGTTCAATCAATATATGAGTTTTGTGGTTGTCCATTATTAAAAGTAATGGATGATCCTTGCTAGGATGTCCATATTCCACAAAATGATCAAACCATTCCACAAAATGATCAAAAAATTTCTGTATTTATCCATCCACTAGGATTAGCATCACCTTTTGTACCTGTTGGTGCACCTTTAAGCATATGGCTACAAAAGTGGACACGAGGAAATATCAAAAACGGTGGAATAAAATTTCCAAGTGCATTAATGCAACCCACCATTGTAACTAGGGTTCCCCTTTCAGCAGAAGTTACCTGTCCTACTTGCTTTACTCCTTAACCAGCAATCACTTTCACTGGCTTATGAACAGTTGTCAGACCTGTTTCATCAATATTGTAAATGTAATCAGCAGAAAAGTTATAGCGCTTCTGCACACTGTCAAGGTTTTTGAAGAAAGTATCTACATTTGTGCGATTGAAACTAGTTGTTCGACTGAGGCTGGTAGCTTCTGCCGTACAAATAGATAATTTTGTACGATTTAAGAATAAATAAAATCATTCAGTTCCAGCTGTTTTACTCTTTTTCCAGTTTTCTGGTATTTTAATGTCATTTTTAATTGCATATTGATATGCAAGTTGCTTTGTTTCTCTAACATCAAGTCCAAAATGCATATTAGATGCTTGGCGAAGATATATTAAAAGTTCATCTTCTTGTGTCTTATTAAAAATATATTTATGTTGTTCATCAAAGTATAAGTTACTGTAAGAAGTTTCTTTATTAACCTTTATTTTCCGCTGTAAACTTGACTTTGAAATTGTATACTCTTGTGCAGCTGCTCGTAGTAATAAACTGCCAGATTTGACAGCCATCACAACAACTTTTATTGTATGAGCATCAGGCTTTAACCGACTTGTCACTGGTTTGTACTTTCTTGGCATCTGAAAAATTATTACTCATATTACTCACTCCATTATTAAAAAAAATTATTCTCTTTTTAATTGCATTACCCAAAATCCAGATTAGGCTATAAATTTTAAATTTATTTTAATGAAAATAAAATAGTATCACAACCCTATAAAACTTATAATGTGATTAAATTTAATAAGGCTAATAGTGAAAACTTTATTTAAACTGAATTTAAATACAAAAATGATTGGCATTAAAACAATACTTACTGTGAAAGATGTCTTCAGGACAAAGTAACAAAGAAATCCAATATAATAATTATTATTTTCTATGATAAAAAACACTTTACTATAAAGTAAACATTGAAATCTTATCATAAACATAAACATAATTTTCTGTTCACTTGCTTTTTTACAAAAATATTGATTATAAAAATTAAAGTACAGTAAATTAAAAAAATGATAAAATTGAACAGTGTCCCATTTCACCCCAATTCTCTTGTCCCTTTATTTTATATAGTTCTCGTAGTTTCTTCAGTAGTTAAATAAAACAATAGTGAATAATTAAAAACCATAAACATAAAAATATATGCAAACAGTACGTAAATATTTAATATTAATGATGTCTTCAAAAAATGGAAAATAGTTAGATTTTTACATATTCGCAAATAATCCGAAAAAAAATACTTCTGAAACTTAAAAAACACAATAATATGAAGAAGCTATTGCAAACTTATAACATATATAAAAAACTTTTGCTTTATTAAATTTTTCACTGAGATATTGCCAAGTCCCATCTCACCCCATGTCCCATCGCACCCCGTTCTCCTCTATCATCAATATTTTGTACGTATGTAAGCATTAAAAAACAAAAATTAAGCCCTTAACATTAATGCAAAAGTTGCAAAACAAAATTCAATTGAATTTATTGTACAACATACCGTCCAGCTCAACTCAACAATTTATAAGTCGGAGCTTTAATTCAAGAATTAAATCTGAAATAAAATTCTTCGAATAGCGCGTCTACTAATGTTTGACTTTGATTTCGCCATTGAGGGTGGAGTCTGAGCGAGCCTTCTCAGTTGCTGGTAACTTTTGTATAAAAGTTCGATCGAGACTCGGAGACTCAGCTTTAAGCGATATCTGCTTCCTCAAAGCATATTTCAGACAAATAAAATAATAATTAAATATTATTGAATTGGAATTCCGAATTCCGAAAAGATTTATTTTCGAATTCCGAATTCCAATTTTTTTATTTTCGTTAAAATTTGCAATCCCTATATAAACGAACAAATTATAAAAATAATAAAGTTGTAACAAGTAACAAAGGAAATATTAAAGCGGGCGATACCATGCGCAGTGTGCCGAAGCTTCACAATTTGTGACTCACTCACAAGCAAGAGCCAAGCACTTCGTATTTTACATATATATATATATATATATATATATATATATATATATATATATATATATATATATATTATTTGTTCTTCTTATTTATCTTTTGCTTCATTTTCTTATCATAAAGCAAAATCTGTTCCTTTCACAAACGGATGTATCTTTAGCTATGGATGTTTTTTTAGGTTTTGTAAAGAAAAGCATTGCTGTTTCGTTAAATTATCTTTTATTTTTAATTTTAAAAAACTGGTTGGAATTTTCGAACAGTTTCGTCAAAGAATCTCTGCCTGTGTTTGTTTATTTTGTTGTTCGAGTTCTAATGCGCAAGTTTCAATATTAATGATTATGTCCATATAAGGGATGATCTTATGAAATGGGACAAACTTTGGACCAAGATTAAGTAGTTTAGTAGTGGCTTTATCCAGATTGATTTTAAAATTCGGTTAGGATAAATTTTTCCAAAATTGATTTTATAACTCATGTCGTTTTGCAATTTATTGAAGTTTTCTTTCAATTCAGTTTTTTTTTTTTAAACAATGGTAATCCTTAGATTTGTTTGTTATATTATTAATTATCTCATAATCATTAGATCTTATCTGAGATTGAAGATATAAACTTAATTCATCATTTAACTTCTTACTTGAATATAATCTTTCTTTTGCTTCATTTCGAACATGAACTAATAATTTTTTTCTGAATTCTTTCATTATATATTCAATTTTTTTGGTACGTAGCGGACTTTTTGTTTTAAACGATTTTGGAATTATATTGTTCGATATGCATTTTTCAAGAAAACGAGTAGATTTTTGCGATTGCATTTCGTAAATTAAAAGTTTGTAATTTTTTCGTCTCATGGTAAATCTCTTTGCCATAAAGAGCAGTGATAAAATATGTTAACGATATTTCGCTGACCTATTATGGTCAGCGTCATCGATAATAATAAAACGTCACAAAATAACATAAAAAAAACCGTTTAAAAAGTTCTTCATCTTCCTTAGAACAAATTAAAAATAGTAAAATTATTGATTACGACCCAACACCCACATTCACTACTAAGTTTCAAAAACTGTTATGTTAATCAAGAAAACAGGGTAAATTAGACAACGCTACTTATTTTAAAATGTATTAATTGATTGCGTTCCACCTAGAATCAACGGAATGGTTAAAGCTCACAGACCGGAAAAAAACTACCCAATAAGTCCTGTTGTTTCCACTATTAACACTCCTCCTTATGAACATCAGAGGATCTGGTTAAAATTATCCAACCAACATTAAATAAAAATATAACTCGACTAACTAGTTCAAGAAATTTTGTCAACAATGCTAAAGAATGGAAGGTAGACCCTAATTAAAATTGGGTTTCATTTGATGTAGTTAATTTATATCCATCCGTACCAATTGATGAAGAAATTCCTGTTATTATCAACATATTGAACTATAATTTTCGTGATTTAAAAACTAGGACAAAATTAACTATCACAGACCAATTAATTAAACTTTCATTAAGCATTTATACAAAGATAAAATTTGAATTTTACCTAATTAAGGTCCAATTGGTTGGTAGTCATAGCTGAAGCATTTTTTCAAAGTATAGAAAAAAGAGTACTTAATATAGCCTTTGCTAATTCATTCCAACAAATAACTTGCAAAAGATATTTGGTGAAGCCGTGCTCGCTTTGACTCAAAAGAAAAGCAAGAATTGTTTCTCAAAATCTTAAATGAACAAAACCCCTCCATAAAATATACTGTTGAACTTGAAAGCAAAAGAAAATAACTTAACTTTTTAAGATATTTGTTTTACAAATACAATGAATTTTATGAGTTTCAAGTACGCCGTAAGGATGCGATAACAAATGTTCAAATAAAACCGAACTCCAACACCAACCAAAGCATAACCACTGGCGTCTTTAAAGGTTTTTTATGTAGAGCAAAACAAATCTGCTCTCTAAAATATCTCTCACAAGAAATTGATTTCCTCATTAATACCTTTTCTGAAAACAGCTCCAACAAAAGCTATCTTATTAAAATAACCAAAAACTATTTAGACCTCGTTTCAAAAAATACGACATCTAATCAGTTGGATAAACAGTTTGTTAATCTACCTTGGATACATATTATTGACCCAAAACTCCGAAGAGAATTTAGAAAAAAAGACATTAGAGTTATATTTACTTCAGCTCCTAATTTAAATAACATATTATGCAACAATAAAACAAACGAACTACCTACGAACTCAAATCCGGGAGTTTATCAACTTAAATGCTCATGTGGAAAATTATTGGTGAGAACAAAAGAAAATTATTTCAAGAAGTGCAGAACACCAAAGAGCTTGTAAAAATCAAAAAAGATTGAGTTCATGAGCCACGAAACAGCCGTTGTAACTTTGATTAGCTAAATCCTAAGACATTGGCAGTCGTTCCAGAATACAGGATAAGAAAAATTAGAGAAGCAAGAGTTCGAAATGAGATAAGTATTAGGGAAGGTGTTCTAAATCATTGTTATATTATTTTAACGTTTTTTATTTTTGACACTTTTTAATGTATTCTTTTTAAACGGTTTGTGTTATGTTATTTTGTAACGTTTTATTATTACCTGATGACGCTGACCACAATAGGTCTGTGAAGTATCGTTAATATATTATTTTATCAAATATACTAAAAAATAGTTATACGCTGTCTTTTATTGAAATCAACTTACATATTATATATATATATATATATATATATATATATATATATATATATATATATATATATATATATATATATATATATATATATATATATATATATATATATATATATATATATATATATAAAGTAAAATCTCTCTAATTCGAATCTCCTTAATTCAAAAACCTCCATAATTCGATTAAATGCAAAGTCACCGTGAAATGCGTTTAAGAGAAATTAACTTTCTATAATTCGAAAATCACTCTAATTCGAACTTTTATTTTTCCCCATCGAATTCGAATTAGAGAGATTCTACTGTATATATATATATATATATATATATATATATATATATATATATATATATATATATATATATATATATATATATATATATATATATATAAGAAAACATCAAACAATACGAATTCTTTTAATACAAATAATACACTCAAACCATATATATATACACTCAAATCATATATATATTTATACATATCAGTTCCTTAGCAGACAAAGGTCGGTTGTCCAGTTTTTTGTGAAAATTAGTTATGTATGAGACCTTTTTAGTTTTTTTCAGTATCTACTCAAAGGTATAAAGATTGTTGTCCTATTACTATGAGAAACAAAGTTAGGTCAATATAAAAGGTCTGGTGCCCTCACAATGTTCAAAGGAAAAACGTCTGTTGTCCAGAAACAACTTTTTACCTTTCGGGTGTATTCAGTGTTTAGGAGTTGCATAAGGTCGGTTGTCCAGATACGTCCTTTTACCTTCTAACATTAAATTTTTCTGTGTCATCGGTCATTAATCTACTATCATGTTACTAAGTTCACACTGCATTATCTGTCAAAGTGCACCAAAGAACTAACAACTCTGTGTAGTATTATTGATGTTTTTTTACTCTAATACAGTGATTGTTTTTAGAAGTTACAATAATATTTAATAACTTCGACATATCCAGTCTTTAAAATGACTAATAGAGGTAAAAAAATGGTCGTAACCATGACAAGGAAATGTGAACATAAACAAACGGAAATTCGAGGTAAGAACATTTCTTTATCATTATAATACAAAGATATATCAATCTATATTATAATAAAAGAATGATGCTTTCTAATTCTTATTCTTTCCTATTCAATCACATTACTAATATTGTTACGTGATGTAACAAGAAAAAGAAAACATTCGTTTTGAGGTTACTTTCTTCTCACAACATCACACCACAATATTTTTTGTAATTTCACTTCTAACAGTGTTTGTTTTATTTGTTTTTATTTTAGATGTGAATGAACTAAGTAAGGAGCCATTCAATTATTTTACAGAGCTGAATAAAGATGAATGTGAAAATACATTTCAGGTGGGTAGAGGTGCTACAAGCTTTTGCGTAAACATCTAGTTTTTTCGCTTTTAGTATTTTGTATATCCCTAACGTTAAAAGATTTTATCTTTATATTTTAGATGGTGTAAATAATAATTAAGCAATTAATATGCTGTTCACTTTTTCTACAGAGCTGAATATAGAAGAACGTGGGGATATATATCAGTAGAGCGAGGGTACTACATGCTTATTTGGAAAAAAAATCACAACTTTCATGATTAGCTTATTATAAAATCGAATTTTAACCTTGTTTTTTTTTTTTTTTACCATTTAGGTAACCGAATGGAAGATAGTACAATATTTCAATCGAGTACTAGTAGTACTCAGAAAATATCTGGATTTCCTATATTCAATCCTTTGACATCTGAGGAGGATAATGATGATAATAAAAATTATGAACCCGATGAAAACAATTACAGCTCTAATGATTCAGACATGTATGAAGGCCGAAGAAAAAATTGTGTGAATTTATTGCTGAACAGTAGTGAAGACAGGATAAGATCTGAAAGTTGTGATAAAGAGTATGCAGATCTCTGAGATCTCTGTTTTGGATTGTCTTGAAGATGTATTGGTGCAGAAGGCACAATATATTGTTATATACTTGTGAAATAAAAACCTATAGCACGATCCAGGCCTGGGAATAATGCTCAGAACCAACGCCGTCAAAATACAAATGTTGCAAATTTTTGCAATATTTTGTATTTTGCAATATTTATATTTTGAAATATACTTTTGAATGAAAAATCTATAGTACGACACAGGCCTAGAAATAATGCTCAAAACCAATGCCGTCAAAATACAAAATGCTATTCATTTGAAGTGCGCGACACAGTAATAACTGTATGTAAAGTATTTTTCATTAACACACTATCCATCGGAGAAGAAGTTGGATCTGTGGCATTAGATAAAAAGAAAAAGGCTTAAGGGGGACCTATATTACCCAATCAACGAGAAAAAAAGGTGCCTTCAAATAAAGCTACGGAGTTAGTTTTAAAAGGTATTCAAAATCACATTAAAATGTTCCCCTTCAAAGAAAGTCATTGCCGTAGAGAACGTACAAAAAGGTCATACTTGGGAAGTTTTTTATATTTAAATATCATGTACAATTTGTAAAAAGAGCAGTGTTTATTATAATGTATATTTGCATCTCATTACATTTATTGTAAAACGTTTAACGAAGATTTTAACTACTCCTTCAAAGAATCAAGCAACGACACATGCGATGTGTGTGATTCGTATTGAATAGCCTTAGTTAATGCTAAAACAGAGGCAGAAAAAGAATAAATATAAACAAACAAGACAACCATAAAAAAAAAGCTCAATTGCGATATGAGCTCAAAAAATCTAACAAAATATTGGCTAAAGATTTTTTTAGAAGGTATTAATGGTTGATCTTCAAAAATACCTACCAACTCCCTTACTCAATTATTCTCAAAGTTTTTATTTGAGGAAACTCTGGACCTTCAACTACACTATTTTCGATGGTACATCCAACAAAACGTATTGCTGTATGTGGGATGAGACAAAGGCAAGCCGAAGAGGAAATGAATTAGCCTTTTGTTTACTGAAGTGGGCTTCAAGTTCTTCTTTGGAAAACGTCAAGGAACTAACACTCTGTTCGGATAACTGTCCGGGACAAAACCGCAATTCATCCATGCTTGCATTCTACTCTTTGGCTATTATAGGCCAAGAGTAGAATGCAAGAATATACATTTTAAGAATATAGAAATAATTAACAATAAATTTCTTCTACGTGGGCATACACAAATGGAAGTAGATGCTGCACACTTTATTATAAAGAGAAAAAAAAACAATTAAAGAGTTTCAGCATAATGTCTTTATATGACTGGGATCAATTTGTGAGAAACTGTAACCCGACAAAGCAATTTGTAGCGTTTGACTTGAAGATAGAAAAAAAAAAATTTTCCTCCTTACTTGAGGACAAAGGTTGCCTAGTTACTAGAAAAAAGAAAACTAATGTAGAAAATCTCAGTATACTATCTTGTGTTTGGTTCAAATTCAGAAAATCCCATCCCGGCATTGTATTTTTCAAGACCGATTTTAATGGGGAATTCAAATCCGTTAATTGTTTTTAAAGCGCCGTAATATGAGAAAATTAAAGCGCCGTAATATGAGAAAATCATTGGTAATGGTCAACAATGTTCCTCCAATTCAAACAACACCTAAACCTATTGCTGTACCAAAATACAAAGATCTCATGACAGCTTTACAATGGGTTCCTAGTTCGATGCATTCATTTTTTTAAAAGTATTTCTACTACAAACCATAACAATGATGCAAACATTGAGTAAAAATAATTAGTGATGCTATTTTGAAATTCTCCAAGCAGTAATATTATCTTTTTTATTTTTAAATATTTAAATTTTTTGCTCATGCCCTTTACTAAAGTGCAAAATAATAATAAATAATTTCTTATTTTTATTTTTGTTTTATTAATTTTTTACCAAGTTCCAATTCTGAATTAAGAAGTCGGAAGTTCAAAACTTATTTTTAAGTATTTTTATTTTCTAATGGTATAAGGTCAGATGTCCGCTAAAAACATTAAAAACCACAATATTATTTTTTTTTTGTCAAAGTTATATTTCATGTGCCTTAAGACAAATTCAATAAAGCACTAAAAAAATTACATAAATTTAACTATCAAGAATAAGCCAATATAGACTAATTATTTTACTATTTCCTCTCTCCTGAACAATTTATAAAATGTGGCAACCGACCTTTGACTTCTGAGGTACAGATATATATATATATATATATATATATATATATATATATATATATATATATATATATATATATATATATATATATATATATATATATATATATATATATATATATATGTATATGTATATATATATATATATATATATATATATATATATATATATATATATATATATGTATATGTATATATATATATATATATATATATATATATATATATATATATATATATATATATATATATATATATATATATATATATATATATATATATATATTAAATGCATTCAAGATTAAATGCATTCAAGATATAGATCTTGAATGCATTTAACCGTCTGAAAGATTTAGATTTTCCAGATTCTTGATTTAATTATTTGTTGGCAATCAACAACGCGAGCCGTCTTCAACCCACTCAATTCACTCTCAATCATGAAATAAATATTTTACTTCATCAGTTTATGGGACCTGATGAAGGCAACAGAACCCAGTAAACACACAAACGTCTATTAAATGTCAAAACAACGTTTAGACAAAACGTTTAAATTTGGTTGATTATCCATTTAGAATGAAATCCAGATTAACGTTTCGAACAAGCGTCCATAAAACGTCTATATTCAAACGTATTTTAGACGTCTATTATAGGATTATTATACGTATATAAAGCGTTTAGATTTTGTCTAATTTACGTTTAAATCTAGTCTAATTAACGTATATAAAGCTTTTAGATTTAGTCTAAGTAAACGTAATTTAAACTTTTAGATCTTGTCTAATTGTTTCTTTTAGTTAACGTAATTTCAATTTATAAACTTCAATTTTAAAACTTATATTAATTCAAATTACGTTTTAACTTTTTAACTTTATATAAGTAATAAGAACTATATAGGTCTTAAAATTTATAAATAAGATATAGTTATAAAAGTAACGAAATTTATAAATAAGATATAGTAATAAAAGACCTTGTCTTATTTTTTATAACTATTATAATATGTTTATAAACTTTTATACTATACTATTTATACTATAATTTAATTTTTATAAAGCTATACATAAAGTTATAAACTTACATAAGACATTTTCATATAGTGGGGATTTAAAGAAAAAATGTTTGTGCGCTATACTTGTTTATGCTTCGATAATTAAAAAAATCAAATAATCAACCTTTTTGCAGTGGAAATTTTGTAGTAACAATTTCTATTAAATCTTTTTTAAATTTAATCTCATTAGCAGAAAGTAAAAATTTACATTAAGATTAAGTTAAAGATTACTAATAAAATTAATAAACTCATAAACATATTTTGGATCACTGTTTTCTCTGGTTGATGCATTTACAAAAACCTTCCTTGTAAACCGTCTACCATTTGTTTATCATGTACCTGTTCTTGTGCAGCATCATCTTCTACATTCGTATTGTGATCCTCTGATTTCGTAACCTTATTTGAAACCGCAAAAAACTAGGGTAAAACAGTTAGCATTTTAAATGTAAATCCATAAATCAAAATTGGAATTACACAGAACAGCTTTACATATAGAGGATTTTCTGAATGGAAGTTTCCGAAATTTCCTGAACCATCCATGTTTTTTTTTGACATTAAAAAATTCATAACGTCGCGCTATATTTTATGCAGTGGCTTTACCAGCTCTGTTCTACCAATTTTCTTTAGCAAATGTAACTATATTAAGCTAAAATACATCTAAAATAAAAAAAACAAATATTTAGTTATCAAACCTCTTGATTATAGCAAAGATGTATACCTACTGTTACACAATCATTGACACTAGCGTTTACAAAACGAGTCTAAACTGTTTTTAAAACTTACGAAAAAAGTTCTTTCAACAGGACTTTCATAACGAGAGACCAGCAACTCATATTTTTTAACCGTGTCAATGTGAACATCAATAAATTCTAAAACATCGGAGTCCATTGATTTGTTGGCATATAGGAATGTAGGTTGTTGCGAAAAGAGCTTTTTAATCTCCATGAATTAAAATGGCGCACCCGAAACTCGTTTATTATTTATTTATCAGTCGTTTTGCTTTCAGTTGTTGTAAGGAAGTAAATCTTAAAAACGCATTTAATTCTAATTTAATTATTTAGCCAGTGAAAAACAATTTTTCAGCAGTAAAACGAAAATATTCTTTATTTAACCGAGTCAAGGGTGCGTCGTTTTAAAGTCCGCGATTTATTTTATATATTTAGTTAAAGTTGCTACAACTGATTGTAGGTAGTCACGCTCTTTTCAGTTTTTATTTATTTTTGATTGATATAACAGCATTAGACTCTAAATTACTCTAAACAATCAAATCTTATTTAATTTTGAGATAAGATCATATCTCTAATTTGTATAGCTTCAAAGCTATACAAATTGTTTTCTTATTATATTTGAATAAAGTAATATATAATAATGTTCATGAGTATTCATGACAAGTATTTACTTATAATAGTTTAATAAAATATATTACATTGAAATATTCAAATAATGTAACCTGTTATGTTGGTGACATATTAATAATAAGCAATTTGTTGAAATTATTTCAACATCTATATTTTCGTAATGCTATGCGTTTTTTTCTACTTTCTAATACCTATACTTTTGTTGTTTTTTTTTAATTCGTTTTACTTATGCCTATTTAAACCGCTTGGCTTAAGCAGTTATGTGAGTCTTCTGACCAAGGCTATATTGCTATACTATAATATAATATACGTTTATTAAACGTCGATCAAACGCTTAGAATAACGTCTTATATTAGTCAATATTGTAAACGTTTGATTGATGTTTAGTAAATCATGGCCTACTGTTATTATACGGCCTGATTTGTTGCATTTTCCGTAAAAAATTAAGAGGCCAGTTTTTTTACGGCTTATTTCTAAACTTTACATTATGTATGAAAGTGTTTTTTAACAACAACAACGATAACTATATATTTACCAGTGAATATTATACAAAGGTGTTGAATAAAATATTGAGTTATAATATTGTAACAATTACTATATAAATATTTGCTTGCATGCATTGGTTTATGCTTTTATATTCATTTAATATGTAATATATTCTGAAGTGATTATTATGTGAATGTATTCTGACTGATTGCCTGTTTCATTATATTTCATTAGAGAGTGGATTAATGAAAATTAATATTAGACACACAGACAGTCTAATATTATTACTGTATATAGCCGAACTGCTTTTTTATGCGGTGTTATTTAAGTGGAGATAATTCCAATAATAAATGTAAGTGAACTTAATATTTAAAAATAACTGTATTACATTTTGTTGATTTGTTTTAGTAATAAAATGGTTAATAAATGTGTTGTTACAAACTGTAAAATTGGTTACTCTAATGGTCCAAAGAAGTCAACATTTCATTTTCCTGAAGAATTTGATTTGCGAGAACGATGGATATACTTTGCTAATAGAAAAGATTGGGCTCCATCAAAATATTCAGCTATTTGTGTGAATCATTTTGATGAAAATTTTATTAATTACGGAAAAAGATGCACCTTGAAATAAAATCTTCTTCCAGTTCCAACTATTCAAACCGATGAAATAAGTGGATCGTCGACTCTAAGGGCTCCAAAGTTGCCCTGAAAAGAACCAACTTTGAGATATTTAGGAAAAGATGAGTTTAAAGATTTTCAAAGTGCTGATAAAATAATTAATCTTGATTCTTTGACAGAACAACATTCTCCGCCAGGCTTTACATTTAAAAAAATTCATGATAGTGTTGTTTATTATAAACTATGTTTTGATGAAAAATATATAATATCAAAGTGGGAAATATATTGGTGATGCCAATATCAAAGTGAGAAATATATTGGTGAAGATTCAGAAAGTAATCTTTATAAAGGTGTTGTTGTTTTTATGATTGTAGGGCTTTAAAAAGCTATTCCTTATGTTGTGAGATCATCACCTGAAGTTTGCACAACAGGATCATGGTTGAAAAAAAAAATTAGTGAGTGCATTACCTCATTGCACCAATCAGGTTTTAAAGTAAGAGCTATTGTTACAGATAATCATCCTACCAATGTTAATACATTTACAGAGTTACATAAATCATATACTGGAGATGGAAAACTATTTATTTATCATCCAGCTGATAATGGAGTTTTAAAAGCATATCTATCATATGATATAATTCATTTAATAAAAAATGTTAGGAATAACTTGTTGAATGGAAAAGAATTTGTTTTTCCTTCTTTTTCGTTTGATTTCTTCAGAGACACAGTTGAAGTTCCAGTTGGTTTCATTACTTGGGATTTATTTCATAAAGTTTATAAAAAAGACCAATTATTAAAAGGAAACTTGAAAAAAGCGAGGAAAATTAATTATCAGGTCACTCATCCTGGAAACAATAAACAAGAACCTTGCATTAGCAATTTTTGATGAAACAACTACAGTTGTGATACTAAGTTATTTTCCTGAAAGAAATGATGCAGCACAATTTTTATCATTGCTTCATAAGTTATTTATCACACTTAATTCAAAGCAGATGTTTAATACATCCAATCAGCTTGGCAATGCTGCTGTAAAAGGAGATAAAAAAAACCCACATTTTATAGAGAAAAACCAAATTGGATTGAAATTTGGTCAACATGTGAATATTTTACTTTAACCAAACAAACTTCTTATGCTCTTATCACAACATTACGTGCAACTGCATCTCTTATTGATGATTTGCTTCAAGAAAGCTATGCATTTGTTCTTACTTCCAGGTTACAAAGTGAACCTTTGGAGCTACGCTTTAGTAAGTATAGACAAATAAGCGGTGGTCGATTTCTTGTAAGTCTTTTAGAAGTTTGCAACAGTGAAAAGATTTTAGCAGTAAGAAGTCTTCTAAAGGAAGATATCAATTTCTGGGAAGAAAATATTTATCAAACATTTGAATACTCTACATTAGGAAACATTATGCACAATATTGCATTGTTGTCTTCAGAGATATTAGAGTGTGAGCTTTCTGAAGATAGCATGAAAGTTGCTGTTACTATAGCAGGCTATATTGCTAAAAAATTGAAAAAAAGATTTAAATGTCTATCTTGTGGTCAAAAAATGGTTTCTACAGACCAAGATGTTTTTAATAACGAATATCTGAAAATATTATCCAGAGGTGGACTTATATGTCCAAGTCAATCCTTGTCTGATTCTATTTGTCATCTTTTTAGTATTCTAGATATTATTTCTCCTATTCTTATCAAACATTGCAGTTATTCTTTATCAATTAAAAGTTTTGCAGAACAAATTTCTAAGATTTATTATAGCAGTGTTGATTTTACATGCGAGAATCACCAAGAATGGGGAATTAAAAATGGATCTCGAATTGTTATTAATATTTTTTATAATAATTTACAAAAAGAAACTACAGATTTTGTAAAAAAAGATCAGGTAAAAGAGTTTAAAAAAAGACAAAGAATTGATAGCTAATGTTTATAAAAGATTTTTTCTCAAATCCTTAATACATATAAAATTACAAACCTTAGTTATTATTTCCTTATAAGAGTTGTAAGTAGCCTTTGCAATATGTAAGTTTGTTTAGTAGCATTTTGATACATAGCTATTTGAAAGCCTATTTCAGTATTTCATATGTTATTGGAATATTCTGAAACAGGAAATCAGTTAGCGAAAAATATTGTATAGCATACTGTAATTACATGATGATAATCTCAAGTATTCCTTGACCATCTTAATAAAATAAACATTGCCGTAAAAAAACTGGCCTCCTAATTTTTTACGGGAAATGCAACAAATCAGGTCGTATAATAACAGTAGGCCATGAGTAAGCGTATAAATAAAAAAGTTTGAAATACCGATTTCGACTAAATATTAACCAACTCAGAACCAATCTGTGTTTACTAGGAAGTTGGAACGAATTTGCAGTTCAATAAAATCATGTTTTTTTAGAGAAGGTAATGTGAAGAAAAAAAATTAATCTCGTATGAAACTGGGGGCTACAACTACATAGAAGCATCCAAAAGCTTTGAATGCAGTGTATTTACACTGGACAATTTTACTAGTCAGGTCGAAACAAGACTTAAAAAATCAAAAAGGAATGTAACAAGTATTTTTCCTTTTGTCTTTACAGAAATCCCTAACAGATGAAAAACTACGTTAAAAAGCTGAGAATCTTGTTAAACTTAGCAGAATTAAGTAGAAATGAGTTTTCTGAGAAGGTTCGTCGTTTTTTTTTTCAAGCCTGTTAAACTTCAAAATGAAATTTATGCAAAGGGACAGCATTCAATATTTCCCAAGCCTGTGTTTCAACTAGCTGGTTATTTTTAAGGACTATATATCCACAATCAACCAGAAGAGGTTGTGCTACTTGATGATTCTCTTGATTGAATCAGATTTAGCCAGTAACGTATCTAATAAAGAAGCTATTTCAAATTTTGCCGCTGAGAAGGTCTTGAAACTGGCATTGCAGCGGTATCTTCAAATTGTTTTTAGATTTTTTATGAAAATACAAAAAAAAACACAAAAATAAGTATACTAATTGGTTTTCTATTTATTATTCAGACTTTGAATAATAAAAAGCTAACAAAATCTTTGAATTGGAGTATGAAAAGCCTTCCATAACATTTTTTGGACTCGGGCATCTCAAAAACTCTGTGAGGGCTTGTTTACAAATTTACAAAGGCAATAAAATATTGACATAATAAACCACAACCAACTATGCTAGTTAATGTTAAAAAAAAAATGATTTTGATAAGTAAATGTTGCTATGGACGTTGCTTTAGGCATAAAAAGTATCACATTTTAGTGTGTAGTTAAGAATGGGTTTATTCGTACTATTTGAAAGGAGAATGTCTTAAACATGTTCTTTACATTAATTGTTAAGTTTGTTATTAAGAATTAAAAAAAGAAAATTAAGGTTGAGAAATGATTAAAAATGTATTACTCTTACTAATACTGATGTTTAATATCATTAAATTTTATTAGGACCGTTGTTTTAATTAATATATCCGCTGCTATGTTGGCTGTGACCGGTAATTCAGAAATAATCAAATTTTTAAATTATGCAAAATTAGGAAGAGGTAGAAATTTTAAATTTTTTAATAAAATTTCAAGTTTTTTAACAAAACATCTTACCTAGATGTTTTGCGGATAATTTTTTTTCATTTTTTTTCATAATTACTTCAAATGCAATTTTCATAATTTTAATAGCCATACTATCTTCTGCTTACCAACTAATAGTTGTGTTTATAAATTTAAAATATAAACTCTTAAGATTTTGACATACATTCAACGACCTATGCTCTCATTGACTTGACAGTCTATTCGAAAAGCACTAGAATGAAATCAAGTTTTCATGCTGTGTATTTATTGACTTGAAATAAGGGTTTGACTGCATACTGTATGCAAAATAAAATAATTTTCCTCATAGTAGTTTTTTAGGCAATAACAATTATGATAATTAAAATAAATATTATATCATAAAGAATATATATATATATATATATATATATATATATATATATATATATATATATATATATATATATATATATATATATATATATATATATATATATATATATATATATATATATATATATATATATTGTACACCCAGATCAAGGATGCCACAAGTCAAAAAGTGTCAAACTGAGAAAACCAGGGTTGAAGTTTTAAGTTTCTAATATTTTTTCCAACTAAGAGTGCCATTTGTATCTGTCATTTTGTAAACATTCATTTTAGACTTGTGGTGTTTTGTCACCATGTACAACACATAACATACTATCAAATGACATTCATAGCTCAATATCCTTAATTTTTGACTTGTGGCACCCTTGATCTGGATGAATGATTTGATTAATTTGTAACTATTGATATATATCATTATCAACATATTACTTATATTCTTTTCATTGTGATTATAGATTTTATATATCTTAATTGGCCATTGTTATTTTCTTTACAACAGCTATTTTTTTTATCTAATGGTAGGTTGTTACCTTGTGTCAGTTTTTATGTTTCTAGTTTCTCGTGTTTATAATATTTTGTTTTTGTTTTAAATTTTTCTATGTATATAACATTTTTCTTTTAAAATTAATGATTGATTTCTTTTAACTAAAATTTATTTTTGTTATTAAACAATGAAATAGAAGAGTCAAAGCAATTTTTTTTTCAATCAGATGCCTTTGTTAAAAGGGCATCAGGTTGAAAAAAAAATGGTTTGACTCTTCCAGTTCATATTATTTCATAAGAAAATACCATTATAAAAAACCCTCCAAACTTACGCAAGTGTGAAACCATAAATGTTAAAACATAAAAAACATGGTTCTTGAGTAAAGTAAAATAACAAAAAAAATGGTTTAAAAATTAATAATCATTTTAAAATAACTATTTTAAAATTTACTTGAAAATAATGCTTTTTAAACTAAAATTAAAAAAGTGCATTTTAGTGTTTTTTAATAATCATTTTAGCTTTGTGTTATCTTTAATTTTAGATTGTATGATCAAGATTGAATCTTTTGACAATTCTTTTATGAAACTTCATTAGTCCTCTTCAATCAACTTTCCCTTTATTCTTTATTGTTCCCAAGACTGATCCTTTTAGATATTATTTCTATGATCAAATTGACTAATACATTTCTTTTTATACTTCAGCCAATATTTTTGTTATTGGTGACTTAAATGCTTATTGCACTGAATTGAAGCTCAAAATTTTAGACTTTTCTTTCTAATCTTCTCTTTAATCTCTTATTTGAATAAGTTTTTTGACTTATTTACTAAGTTGTATAACTTTTTATTTGTACAAAATTAAAAAAAAATTGTTTGAGAATCATTTTTTCTACTTAAGAACAAATAAAAAATTAACAAAAAGTTACTAATGTTGAAAATATGGTTTTAGAAAATCAAATTGATATGTTATGCTTAGGTCTTACTCAAAGTTGAGGTTTTTCAAAGTTTTTAGAATTTTTATTTTCATTTTAAGATTTAAATAAACAAATTTATTAATTTTGATAAAAAGAGTTAAGAAGTTGCTCAGAACTGAAGTAATGCCAAGCACTGAAATAGTATAGTTATTCATTACTTCATGGCTCAGTATTTTCATTGATTATAATGCTAAGTTTAATAGTTCCATTGTTGTCAAGGTGGTAAAAAAAAATTTGTTTATAATTTCATTATTTGGCAATATTTCACTCTTCGTATGTCATCACTTTATAAAAAAAAAATTTTCAATATTTTATTTCTAGTATTATGATTTTGCAATAACCAAGTTGATATGAAAGCTTACGTGTTCTGTTTTTATTTATAGGATCAGTATAACTGAATGGGTTGCAAAAAATCTAAAGAAATTGAAACATCAAAGGAACAAGTTTTTAGTTGGGATCGTGCAGATAGACCAGATCCTAAAGATTTTACTATTGCTAACATAAATGATTCTGTCTGTGGGCGCTTGCCTGGTACCGTTAATGGTCAGCAATTTGTTATTCAAAACTGCACCAACAGCTCTATATATATTTTCGACTTCTCAGCAATGGTAACAATAGATGATTGCGAAAACTGTAAATTTTTTATTGGTCCTGTCAAGGGAAGTATATTTCTGCGCAATTGTAAAAACTGTCAGTGCATTATAGCTTGTCAGCAATATCGAGCAAGAGATTGCAGAAAGATTGATGCTTTTCTATTGTGTGCTAGCCAACCTATCATTGAATCATGTAGTTCTATGCGCTTTGGATGTTTTTCTTTTTTTTACCCTGAGCTTCAAGTTCAATTCAAAAATGCAGGTTTAAGTGTTTACAATAATAACTGGAGTTCAGTTTATGACTTTACACCTGTTCAAGATGGTAATTGTAATTGGAGTTTCTTGCCAGAAAATTTATCAGTTGAAGTCCTTGTTCCGAAACCAATTAATGAAGCATTTGCAAATATAGATATTCGAACTGATCATAAAATGAGTGTTGTACCTTTTTCTAGAGGAAAGCTTGATAAAAGATATGATAACTCCTGCTTACTTGTTTTTTTTGCTAAAGTAAAAAATGATTGTAAACTTTTACTTGAAAATCTTCATCAAAAAGCCTCATATGATTTGATACAATCTAAAGAAATCAAAATCAACCCAGATGATGCTTCTAGAATATTTAGAGATGAAAAGTACTGCACACTGGTTGACCAAGGTCCCCTAATAGGTTTAGAGTTGAATGGTAATAATATCATTCAACAAGTTGAATCTGTTTTAAAAGAAATGTCTATCAGTCTCAATGATGTTTATTTGACAACAGATCAGAGATTCGCTAAAAAAGATATTGATGCATTTTATAATTTTGTTGACATGACAATGACTTAAAAATATCTAAAGTAATGAGATTTCTATTTAAAAAAATTTAAAATAAAAAGTATTTATTTTAGGAAATTTAAGAAATTAAAATATTGTAAAGGTTTTTAATTTATACATTTAATAATATATTAACAAAAGAAATTATTAGTAAGTCTTGTTTTATATTTTTGATAAGCAAAATTTTAAGGACTGGTTGTCTTCTCAAAGTTTGTATATTTAACTAAAGATTTTAATTTTCATTAAAAACCTTAAGGGATTAGTGCAGTTACACAAAGCCTTGTCATCACAAATTTTTTTATTATTATTTTTTTAATTTTTTGATCAAGTCTCCACGTTTTTGAATATTCCCAACGCACTTTGCTTTTTTAATTCCATATTATCCTACAGCTTAACAGCACAAAACTAATATGTGATCTCCATCACCTACTGTTGATCACCTCAAGTTATTATCTTCATCACCTTGAAACGTTGTATGCCTTAAATAGTTTGTTTGAAATATCTTGTAATTTGTTGTGGGTAATCATTTATTTTTTCGATTTAATTACCTAAGAAATAAAGAAGACATTTTTATTAAAAAAATAAGAAAATGTTTGTTTAAATTTTAATATTCGATAAATTAGTAATAAAAAAAAAAAGAGAAAAAAAAAAAACTTTTAATAATCATAATAACAGCTATAGTAATGTTAAATTTTTTTTTTCACGATGATGATAAATAATTTTATTTTTTAATTTTACAAATTCAGAATCAGGACTTGAAGAAGATTGTAAGGATGTTATGTTATGGAGCTTTTAACAATGTTAGAATTACCCAGTCAAAAGTTAAGGTAAAGTTGTGAACAAATTCGTAAATAACAACAGTAACACAATATATAAGAGCTTTTAAAGTTTATAAAGTTCTTTCGTGAATTAGATCAAATTTTATCTACGGATTTCAAATTTCATCAAAGAAATCTCCTTTCGTTTAAGATTTATTCAAAAGACGCCTTTTTTACGTCCCATGCCTACTGGGAAACACTTTAACTTTGAAAACGTTTGGTACAAAGGAACCTGTTGTCTCTGTCGGAAAGACTGAGGTTAAGAAACCTTTCTTTTCTTTGGAAAAATTGAACAAACTTCAACTAAAAATTCACACCAGGTAAGGTTTTTTTACTTAAATTTTTTTTTCAATAATTTAATTAAGGAGTTTAAAATATGATTGAAGTTGCACATTTTTTGAGGAGTGAAGGAGGACGGAAAAGTGTGGAATCTGGTTTCCATATTAAACTGACTGAGAAAAGCAAGCTGATTGGAAAATTATTCAATTGTGATAAATTCCCATTGTTGTTAGGAGTAAATGAAAACAAAGAGGTAAGTAGTTTATTACCTACAATTTTCTTAGATAACTACAATGCAATAGAAGAAAAAGATGGTGTATTGCAATGACGTTAAAGAACTTGTAGCGATGATGCTTCATCACAGGCATCAAGAAACAAACAATGCTGATATGAAATTAGGTGTAGATGGAGGGCAGGAATTCCTTAAAGTTACTCTACCAATCACCCTAAACCAGAGTTAGAAAATGATAAAATCCCAAATAATTTGAGAAATTATGACAAATATGCGTTCAAAGATTTAAGTGTACACAAAACTATTATACTGACCATTTTGCTCTCATTGAACAAAAACTACCATAATCTGCGAGTAATTTTTGGATAAATTGAAGATTTTTTCTTTACTCAGTATCTGAGGGTCTAAAGGTTTTGCTTCAAATGAGGATCAAAGTTTTTGCTTAAAACGTTTTCATCAAATCAAAGGTTTTTCTTTAAATGAAGATCAAAGGTTTTGCTTCAGAGCAGCCATGGTGCAGTGGTAGCGCACTTGCCTCATAAACAAAGGGTCCGTGGTTCAAACCCCACATCTGAGCAAGTTTGCGACATTGGTTAGGAAGGAGGCGTGAACTTCCTACTATATGCTCATCCGCGGTGCTCTGTGACAAGACCGTAAGGACTTCTTAGGGCACCTAAATAAAAATTAAAAAAAAAAATGGTTGAAAACAAATTGCAACCTCAAAGCACCCTTGTCCGTTTTGCATGACCTCATCTCCTAACTTATCAATATTCTTTAGAATCTTTGTGCAGATTATACGACCTATGGGTATCTGGTGATGCAAAATTAAAAAATGCAAAAATTTACACAAATAATGTTCAATCTCCTTTGTTAACTGGAGACAAAAACAAAAAAATAATAGAGCTTGTAAATATTCCCAGTCTACATAAACTGTTAGGAGTTTTTGACAAAATTTAAAAAGAGATTGAAAAAATTTGTTTGAAAACAAGGAGTGTGGGTTACAGTTTGCCAACCGATAAATGTTTACAATAAACATCTGCAGAGTATTCTACCAAGGGCAGCATTGTTTGGAAGGCAATGCTGGCAATAATTTGCTTAAAAACATAGATAGTGTTGAGCTGTTTTTTCGGGAGTCCAGTCTTGGAGATCCCGCTGCCAAACACTTTGAATAAAACGTTCATGACTGTTTTGGAAAATCATTAAGCTCTACTTATGTCCAAGATATAGAGCAGTTCTCTACGAGCTGTAGAAATCTAGGGGTTACGATTCCTTTGAAGGTACACATAATTGAGCAACATATTATTGAATTCACCGACATGAAAGGTGGAGTCTTCGGTATGATAAATAAATTTTAAGTTTGATAAAGGATTATAGTAACATTGATTAGTTATAACAACAGTAATTAAATACTTAATTATAATAATCAAACAATTAATTATAATGATTTAAAAAAATATTAATTACAATAATTAAATAATTAAATGCTTATCATTACAGTATTACAACAGTTTATGCAAGAAAAAACTTGCATAAACTATAACAATTATTTATTAAATAGATTGAATTTATTTTGTACATTTTATATTCGCTAGGCTTAGGTTACTAGACCAAACGAACTCTCGAATCCATTCACCAAGATTTCAATCAGTTTTGGCGAATGAGAAAAGTTGGAGAGCACAGTTCAAACATAATTGAAGCACTATAAAATACACTTAATGCTTAGAACTACAAACACTTTTAAAGTAGCTTTCAATTTGCAGGTTGCTTGTTAAAATTTCAATATATATATATTTTTTTTGTTATTTTAGGTGCCCCAAGAAGACCTAACGGTCTTGTCACAGAGCACCGCGGAAGTGCATTTAACCAGGAAGTTCACGCCTCCTTCCTTACCGTGACGCGAAAAAATGTCCAAAACTCGTTTCGAAACTAGATCTCCTGCTTATAAAGCAAGCGCTCTAACCAATGCGCCATGGCCGCACATATTAACCACCAATATTAACCTCCATAACCCCCATAAACAATTGTTTAACATAATTTTTGATATATGACATGCAAAATATAAATAATAATCTAACCGCATAGACCAGAAATTTATTTTTTAAGGCAATAAAGTAATTGTAGCTAACTCTTTTGGACCCCTAATAGCCCTTCTCTAGGGTATGGTTGCTAAAATGAATTTTTTCCAAATTTTTTTTTGTGTTATGTTAAACTAGATCAAAATTCATCGACATATCTTAGATTTCACCAAAAAAAAAAAAACGACCATTCAAAGTTATTTAAGTGAGTAAATAAGCGGAACTTCAAGTTAGGTTAGCTCCAATTACCTAATTTTTTTGCAAGTCATCCTCATTTGATACTAGTATCAACATATTAGAAATTTGAGTATGCCACATGGTTCTTAGTTACTAACCTTAAACAACAAAATTACTGGGCACTCGCCTAAAATACGTGGTTTCTCTCCAAGCCCCCGGTGAAAAATGTTGTTTTTTACATTTTTGAAATAAAGAAGAGCATTTTAATAATAAACAAAAAAAGTTTCTGGGGATGATTTGCAAAGTCTTGGAGCATGTTCCTATGCACCGTGTGCTATAAAAGTTAAAATCTCGATCTAAATGAGTCTCTGGAAGTATATTTTTGTTTATTTAGAATTATTCAAATTGTGGTTCTTATTTAAAATTTATCATATTACCCATAATAAAAAACAAAGTATAAAGAAGAAAAACAATAAAAAAATAAATTAAAGAAATGTTTGTGTTATAATTTTTTCAAAATTCTTTTACTATTATTTTGTCATAAATAGCAATCGAATACCGTTGCTGCTAATAACTTTAATTTCTTCGAATAACTTCTTCATTGCCACAATTGGATCAAAGGAGTAATCCTCGATTATACAAAGCATGCACACGAAATAAAAGTGAAAGAGTAATGATTTGTGTTTGTATTTTGTTGGCAACATGTAATGATTTGTGTTTGTGTTTTGTTGGCAATATGTAACGATTTGTGTATATATTTTATTGGCAACATGTAATGATTTATGTTTGTGTTTTGTTGGCAACATGTAATGATTTGTGTTTTATATTTTGTTGACAACATGTAATGATTTGAGTTTATATTTTGTTGGCAACATGTAATGATTTCAAAAAAAGATTTTGGTTTTGCCATTTAACTTAAAATAAGTTTTAAAAATGACAAAAGAAGAAGACGTTAAAAAAAATATTTTGCAGTTTTATGGAAAATCTGAGTTTAGCAACAGTTCAGTGGTAAAAAAAGTTGCAAATATATTTCTAACGGGTGATGCGGAAGTTATCGGATAAATCCTAATTTCATTATTTGAGCATAATAATTAGTTTTTGTGGTTTTATGCGTAGGCATAAACGTTCTATAAAATATAAACTTTATTATTTGAAACACAACTATTTAAAATGAGGTTAAATGCAGCTGAACGAGAATCTTTTCGAAAGCGACTAAAAATGTTTTTTGTAAATAAACCTAATATAAAAAAAAAAAAATCGTAAATCATTTTGAAAAGGAAGGATTTGCTCGAAGTACAATATATGATAACCTAAAAAGATTTGAAACTGTTAAATCATTTTCTGATAGAAAGCACCCTGGTCGTCCGACATCCTGGACTAGAGAAAAGAAAACCGAATTAACGAGACTTGTCAACAATCGAAAAGGGGTCAGTCAGAGAAAAATAGTTATTAAATTCGGTGTAAATCAATCGACAATTGGTCGTCAGTTAAAAAAAATGAATATTAAATTTAGAAAACGTGAAAAGACTGCCAAATACACTATAGAACAACAAATAAAGGCAAAGAAAAGAAGCAGGAAACTAGTTAACCAACTCTATAACACAAAATCGCTTCTAGTCATCGATGACGAAAAATACTTTTGTTTTGCAGGGGACAACATGCCTGGAAATTCTGGATACTACACAAACAACAAAAAGACATGCCCAGAAAGTGTTCGTTTTATAGGTAAAGAGAAATTTCCAAAAATATTATTAATGTGGATAGCCATATCTGACCGTGGTATGTCCGAGCCATTGTTTTGCACTTCCAAGGCTGTAGCAATCAATTCATCAATCTATATTAATGAATGTTTATTCCATTTATTCACAAGTATCATGGAGACTTTAACTATTTATTTTGGCCAGATTTAGCAAGTTCTCATTATTCTAAAGATTCTCTAAATTGGATGGACCAATATGTCTATTACGTTGATAAAGAATCCAATCCCCCAAATGTGCCTCAAGCACGACCAATTGAAAATTTTTTGGGACATTTGGCACAGAAGGTTTACGAGGGAGATTGGCAAGCTTCAACAGAGCAAGTTTTGATTGATCGCATTAAACTAAAACTACAAGAAATTGATTTAAACTTTTTACAGTCGCATATGAAAGGCGTCAGAGCAAAATTGAGATCAATTGTAGATGGTGGTGTTTTTTCATATAAAAAATAATATATTTTTATTAAAAGATAAGTGCTTTATTTAAAAAAAATATAATAGTAGTTTGTTTTTTAATTTATAAATAAGTTATTGACGTTTTTATTTTGTCCGATAACTTCCGCATCACCCGTTACATTGTTAGTCATATTGTTTTACGTTTTTCGTAAACAAAATCAATCAAATGCAAATCTGGTAAAGGAGGAAAAGAGGTTTTTCAAGATACAAAAACTAGTTAGAAGACTGGTTCACTGTTTTATGAATAATCCAAACCTCTCACTAAGGGAACGCACAAAAATATAAGAATTTTCTCATTGTTTTGTTGTAAAAGTTTGGTATAAACATGTTTTTCAAGTTTTCACAAAGAGTGCTTAACCGTTCTGAAATTCAAAAAAAAAAAGCAAGAGCCCACTGAAAAAAGTTGTATGACAACTCTATTTCTAAAAAAGTCTAAATTATTGAAGATGATGAAACTTATGTGAAGCATGATCATCAGCAAATTCCTGGTGCTGTTTATTATAATTCCAAACATAGAGGAAAAATAGATAAGAAATTTTAATACACAAAAAATGATAAGTTTGCTAAAAAAGCTTCGATTTGGAAAACTATCAATTTGCATGTATGACAAAAAATCAGCACCCTATATTTCGAAGTTCACACTTCTTGGTAAAAACTTTACCAAAAACTTTATGTTAATAAAAAAGTGTTAATAAAAAGGTTTTTTACCTAATTACTAAATCACATGATAGTAGACATGTGTTCTGGCCTGATTTATCATAAAGTCATTATAGCAAACTGGCTATGGGATGGTATAAAAAAAATGACCTGAAAGTTATCTAAAATAGCAAATCCTCCAAACTGTCCAGTATTATAAATTATTGCGAAGTACTGGGTAACTATTACACGAAAAATTAAAAAACAAACAAACTATGCAGAGGCATTAAAGATTTGAAAGTCTCATTTAAAAAGCATCAAATAGTGTTGATTGTTGTTCTGTGCGCAAGCCTATGTGTACCACCAAAACAAAAGTTTGAAATTTTATTAGATACCCACAGGAATAAATTAACTTCTTTGAAATATTTTATCTTCTTATATTAATGTATTAACATTATTACTTAGTACCCAATAAAAATCAACGAGTACTTTTTTTATTTAACTGTTTTTCTACTTTGACACTCATTTTGTGAGCACGTTTTAAATACCCGTTCCTTGAAGTAAATGTGCGTTCTTTAAAATTTCAAAAACGTTCATTGATATTTATAATTTTACAACATTATGGCTATTATTCTCGGGTATTTTGATATCTTTATCAAAATATCTGAGAATAATAGCCATATTATAATAATAGCCAAATTCTAAGAATATCCAAATTCTATCTTTCCTGTTCTTTGAGTACGTTCAATAGTAACTCTTTTTATGTTAAGGTTGTTTTCAAATATTTTAATGACTTTTGATTCAGTTAGGGGTATATCCGATATCAATAAAATTTTTAGAATTCCTTTAAAAACTGCGTTCGTAAATTTTGGATATATTGATTAGATGCACAATCTGATTTTAACAAATGTTGAGTTTTAAACTCTAAATGTTATGGGAAGAGTTTGAAAGACTTTGCGGTGAAAGTAAGCTGTTCTAAATAAAATATTTTTTTTATAAAGAATTCAGAAACTGCAACCCTAACATTAAGATTTAGAAAGAAATTTTTTGAAAAATAAAAAAAAATCATGACTAGAATTAGAAACTTTGAAAGTTTTAATTGTTTGAAAATTAAAACTAATGGAATGCAAGAATTATCGAGAATTAAAGTGACAAACTCACAAAAGCTCAGATATACTCTACGACGATACTCAAATAGGTAATCGAATATATCTAACTATTCTCTAATATTTTTGTCGCTTAATTCAATCGTTAAAAATAACATTAAATCAAGGAGGAGCTAGCAATCAAAGCTTTATATTTCACATAGATAAAAAGGAGAAAAAAAAATAAAATAAAATAAAAAAGATGAATGAGAAAAGTAACATTCATGATTAAAAAAAGTTAAAAAATGTTAATGAATTAATAGAAGTTAAAGGAGATAACTGTTTTTACTGACTAAAGTAACTTTTTTATCTTTAAGCTTGTATTTTTTAAATTTTTTCCGAAAATGGAAAACACTAATTTGCATAAAAACAAATGGAAAAAAAATATTTGAATTAAAAACAAAATATATAACACGTGAATTGAAAACACGTTCATATTTCTGATGATGCTATTAAATCTTATTATTCAGTGTTATTGGGTATGTTTAAGCTAAAAAAGAAATATTAGAAAAATTATATTATATAAAAAGTGCTTTAACTCCGACTGAAGGTATACCATTAACTCTGAGGAAAATCTTCTTCATATTGCTTATGTTTCTTCAATTTTATAGAAATTTTTGGAATTCTACTCTGGTGAGCCACAAGCGTCCCCTCAGAGTAGAGGATTCTTATAGGTTATAACTTTATATGTTTTTTAGTATTTCAAATGATATTACCAGTGGGGCACAGGATCTAAAAAAAACGTCTTTTGAACGATGAAAAGACGTTTAAAAAGTCTTTTTTACGTCCCGTGCCACTGGGTTTGTGTTGTTTATCAAAGACAAAAAATTATTTTATTCTTATTATAATGTTGATGGAGCGATGGCAAATGCTAGCAGTAGCTTAAATTATCTTGTAAGTTGCTGTAAACATGATATAACAAGCACGACATTGCAGGACATAATAGCTCAAAGTTTTCTTGATCCATCTTGAACTATGAGCGACGGACCCAGGGGTGGGGATTGTACATCCCCCTTCACCAGAATCTGCAAGTCCTAAAATATCATAGAAATTTAGGACCTTTTTATTTTTTTAAGGAGACGAAAGTATGGTACAAAAATATAACATTTTTTCACTCAAATTTATAAGATTCCGTTTAATAAGTTAAGGTAAAAGAAATTATATGCTAGTAGTAATAGCTCTTTTTCTTCTATTTGACCTTGAATATTCTATTTGAATATTCTATTGTCTAAATGTCTTTGCAATAGTTAAAATAATTCCAGCACCGAGCAAAGTTTTCACTTAAAAATAACATTCAAGAACTTTAAATTTCAACGGTCTAAAAATTAAAGTTAAAGTTAGGATTCCAAAATAAACCGCAATTATATAATACAAAACCTTGAAAAGTATATTATATATAAAATAAATTTTAAAAGATTGCATGCACTCCACAGTGACATTTTTGGTGTTTTTCCTTGAAATAATCTAATCGTCTATCTTGCAGATCAGATATTTAACGGAAATATCTTGATTCTTTAAATTAGCAACCCACTGACAGCAATTTCTTGAAAAGCACCTTAACTACTATGTGTAGTTTAACTATTCCAGCAGCATGTCAAAATGTCAGATTCAAGATAAGCTGCCTGTTTTGTGCAACTGAAAAAAGAAGACTTTTTGTCAAGACAGGAGCATAAAGTTGAGTCATCAACTTGTCAGCAATATCATTAATGTAGATAATAAACGAAACAGGACTAAAGATAGGATCTTCAGGTAGCCCATAAGTTACTGAAAATGAAGAAGAGTGTTGGTCTTTGAGGATGACTTTAGTAAAGCGGTTCATAAGAAATGATTTGATGATCTTAAAAGCTATTTGTCTCAAGATGGGATGTTAGAAATTCGTTGATCAATTTTGGTATTTTAAGTACAAAAATAATAAATTCAAATTAATTAAAAAAAGAAAGATAAAAATATTACCATGGACAACACAGAAAAGTACATGAAGTAAGTTTAACTATAAACTTATACAAGATAAATATATTTTTTATAATAAAAATTTCAATAAATAGAATTAAAATAATCAAATATTATTATATTATATATTATTCTGCAAAATTTCAATAAATATATATTTCAAATCTGCATTTGATTCTGCAATGTCTCTCATAAAGCAAATTTATCAAAACTATCTTTTAAAATGTCAAGATGATCTTGGGTTGAAATCTGAACATCAACTAATTTCTGTTCTTTGAAATCTTTAAACATCTTCCTTGACAAAAGATGAGTTAAGGAACAATGAATAAGCATTTCTTTCAAATGAGATGCATGTGTCCATTCTTGACCAAAGGAGAAAACTAATTCAAATGAAGGAGCTATATTTATTTGTGAGGTTTTGTAAGCTTTAAATTGATGCAAAAAGTCATCTTCAAAACTCCATATAAGAGTTTTTTCTGATCTGACAAGACCTTTAGGTTCAGACATCGGGCTTTTTGCATAAAAAACTTTTGCTTGACAAAGTCTTTTGGCGTAAATGTCTCCTCTTTGATCTACCATAATTAACAAACCTCTTTGAATCCATTCAAGCAAATTTTGTGTATTTTTATCATGCCCATGAGGATAATAAATCTGTTCAGCATTTAAATTTCCATAAATTTCTGACAAAACACTTTCCGCTTCTGCCTCTCTACCCATATCAATAGGTACTGGAGGGGGAGCTTTATAAGCAATTCGTACACCGTTACTGTTGTTCACAACTTTTGTTAATACTTCTCGGTCAGCAAAATACAAAGTTATTGATATAGCTAAAGAGAAAAAGAAATATAATGATAAAAAAAAAAGGAGCTATAACCTCTACCCAGCACAAACACGTCTTTTAAAATGTTAACACCTTTTAGATGTATAAATTCAGATAACTATAAGACATCTAATAGCAGCCATCTTTGAGACGACGAATATGATAAATGAATGATCATTGATATCAAATGAATGAATGATTTATCTTTGACACAACGAATATGAGTTCATATTCTTCGTCTCAAAGACGATAACTATTATGCTATAGAAAACACATAATATTTTAATTAAATAAAAAACCTTTAAAAAAAAACTATAAGTACAATAAAAAGTAATCATAAAACTTGACAATCAACAAGTATTGATCATGGTTATTGTTTAATAAAATCAAAAGTGTGTTAATTCTTAAAAATTTCTGCTAAAAAGTTCACACACATTTAAGTAAATTTGGCAAATATTAACACTTCTATGATTTAAAAAATACTAACCAGTATTTACAACCTCTCCGACCATTTTCTCAAGAATGCTCTAAAATAGATACAATGAAACTAAGAAGCAGTATAAATGCTAAATATTTAAATTGTTGTACGAATGTGAAATAAAGACATATTTCAGAAACTCATTAAAAATAATTATGGAAATCTATCAGAAATTTTTTTTTCAGAAAAGTTTTTAATTTTTCATGCCTATGACTTTTAAATGATGATGTCAAATTTTTTTACTTTTTGTAAACTTTGTTTAAGCTAACATAACAAATATAAAAAAATTATAACAAAAATAAAAAAATATAATAACTTCTTAAAAACTCAACAATTCACTTTGCTATTTACTTAACAAATTTCTTAAAAACTCAAACAAGTGAACGTCAGAAATTTTACACAAAAAAATACACTTTTATAATTTTTTTCACTAAATTTTTCTTTTATTAACATTGTTGTAAACCTTTTAAAAATTTAAACCCAAAAATTTACTGTACTTTTTTGAGAAAATTAACTTTTTTAAACACTAGGTGGAGCCACAAATTTATTTCACCTTACTTTTAAACACTAGGTGGAGTCACAATTTTATTTTCTGTGTCAATAAACTAAATTTCTAGTATTTTGACAGAAAAAATAAAAAAGTTTGTTACTTGAATTTCACACACAATTTCATTTTCTTGACTTAAAACAAAAAGATGTTTACCCTAAATGAAACCTAAATGAGTTCTTTTTGTACATGGATACGAATGCCAGTAAATTATTATCAAATTTCGCAATAATTTTTGTTTTCATAATTATATAATAACTTCCTTATTATTTGATTATTTTTAATACATGAAAGTAAGTATTTTATCATTAACATAGTAAGTTTTTGATTTCATGATTATGCCATAACTTATTATTTGACTGATTTCAATATACACATAAGAAAAAAATTTAGCAGAAAAAAGATAGTTCATTTAAACTAAAATAAAGAAAATTTAACGAAAATCAAATTAATCCAGGGCAGAGGAAAACAAGGTAAGTTAACCTTTATTTTTGCAGGTTTTCTGCTTATTACTAGTTCTTAAACAAATAAAGGAATTTTTTATTAGACTGCTTTAAAATTAAATAGTATCTGTGCGGCCCTCTTTTTTTATTAAGAAGAATATTTCTTTTATGCAGGATGTTACAGTGTCTAAAAAAGAGCTCTTTATGGTTATGAAGCAAAGTAGAGTTCACTCGACTGAAAAAAAAAACCCAGCAGCTAAGAGTTTTAGAAAACTTTATTTTGTCAAAACTGAGATTGACTAAAAATTTTGTCAAAACTGAGAAAGATAATATTAAAGACTTAAAAGATTAAAAAATAAGATCAACAGTTTCCGTATTAACTAGCTTTAAAAATATAAATGTTCAAGCTTTCTAGGAATGACGAAACCCACTTCACCAGGAAGTCTTCTCAACAGTATCATTCAACCATCACTATATGAAGCAACAATGAAATCTAGTTCTAAGCAATAGAACATATTTTTTTTAAATTCATAAAACGTGACTTTTATATTACATAAATATTCTTAGCAGTCCTTAATAAGCACTGGCCAAGTTCGTTTAACTTCATTAATTGAAGTTAAACAAAATCGAATAGCAAATATTCATAAAACTTTGGTACTAAAGTTTAAAAATTTGCTATTCGTTTAATGTAAATCTATTTGTGGGTGCTTAGTCCTAAATCAAAAACTAAACAAAAAATGGTCAAATCTGGAAGACTATTTACAGAAATTGAATCTTTTCGAGAAAAACAATTAACAAGTGTTCATGTGCGCTACAACCATGAACCAGGAGCAATTTTGTTGCATACACAACCTACCTTACTTTTCAGCAGTCCGAATCTCTAATTGACAGAGCAATCGAGGCAATTTTAGGACAAGAGCCTTTAACATTGAAGAAAATACCTTTGCAATAATTGGGAATATATATTAGAAAATCATGTTTCAAAACATCTCTTTAGCATTATGAAGACGGAATGCTCAAATTCAAATGTCAATATCAAATGCCAAATTAACACCTGGCTATTAAAATCATTTTAACTTTATAGCTATTTTCAATAAATAATTTATCTATGTTTTATGTTTATAATTTATCTATAGGTGTTTGCTGCCAAGTTGCAATGCAGACCAGACGAAATTGAAAGCACTTTACATAGTGCTGGTTCCATTATAAAATCATTTAGAACACACCTTTATAGCTTGCCTTAAGGTTAACCAAAAGTCATTAGTAAAAGTAATTTAGTAAAAAACTTTATTTTTATTATATCTTAAATGAGGAAAAAAAAAACATTCATTCTTTTTCTATTTTTTAAAAACAATAGGTATCAAACCAAAATAAAACTTTTTAAAAGATTGAAGACTCTGAAGTTCGAGAAATGGTTGAGAAACTCGCAAGAGAAGTTAAAAATGGTGAACTTGCTAAAGTTGACATTGAGTTTTACTACAAATTCGGTCTTAATGTAGATCTTTTTCTAAATACATGTAAAAAACAAGACTGGTAATATTTCAGATGGAAGATCCTACTTAGTCAGCCAAATGGTTCCAAAACAAGTTTTTGAGAAATGCTACAACTCTAAAATCTTTTAAAGAAATATATTTCCTATCAGTGCTAAATCCTGTAGGTCTCTTTGAATTTGTATTGAAACAGAAATTGCAGATTTATTTTCACATGCTTAATTTGCAAAAAAAATTTTTGCATCAATTTTTTGATTATAAAAAATTGATGCAAATATTTTTTTTGCTTTATTTGTAAAAAAAATATTTGCATCAATTTTTTGATAACGCTATAAACTTAAATTAAATTACTTAAATAAAATAATAACTTAAATAAAAAAACTTAAATAAAATTAAATAGTTAAAAACTAAATTAACATTATTAAAAACAGTACTAACAGTGCCATGTTGCGCATGGATGGTGTCCTTGTTTGTATTTTTGGTGTGCATTGTCGAGGCCACATTTGGAGCCCTTTGTTACGGCATAGGGCTAATTAATAGTAATGAGGCAATTGGATGAACTTAAATAGTGACATTAAATAGTGTACTGAGTACTATCTGTGTTTTGAGTCAAGTTTAAAAAATTTAATTTTAAAAATTTAAATTTAAAAATTTTAAATTAACCAAATTTGAAAAATGACTAAAGTACTAAAAACTATAAAACACAAAAAACCATTGTTATTACCAAGTTCTCTAAATCATTCACTAATATTTGTGGTCTTCTAAGTAACTTTTCTTTTGTTTAGTCATATCTCTTGCAAAGTTCAGTAGACCTAGTAACTCTTTGTGAAACTAATTTGAGTTCGGCTGTCTCATTTTTTGATCATAGTGTTGATGGTTATCTTCCTTTAATTCGTAAAGACTCCAATAGTCATATGCTTGGCCCGGGCATTTACATTCATAAGAATTCACCTATTTGTCAGAAAACTAGGTTTGAATCTAAATTTTTTTATGTGCTTTGGTTTAGCACCACTTCACTCTATCCCTTTTCTCTCAGTTCTATATCGCTCTCCTTCATCTCAAGACTGCACTCTTTCCATTTTTGATCAAATTGACCAAGTCTTTTCGCTTTATACTTCAGCCAATATCATTGTTATTGATGACTTTAATGCTCATCACTGAATGGCTTGGCTCTAGTGTCAGTGACTCTGTAGGTGCTAAGACTCACATCTTTTTGTCTTTCTCAACCTCTAACTCAAATAGGCAATTTTCCAACTCGCTTTCCAAACAATCCGAATCATATACCTTTTCTACTTGACTTATGTCTTTTTTCTGATCCTAGTCTGTGCTTAATTTGTCCACATTCTCCTACAAGGTGTTTCTAAAACTATTAACTCATTCTTCTTTATCCCCTAATCATCGTACCTCTTAAAACTACCTTAAAGCTAACTGCAAAAATTCTGGTTTTTTTTGTGATGGCCCTTGGGTAGAAATCTTTTGTCTTTCTGCTGAAAATGTGCTTCTTACATAACTTCTTAGATTCAGGCTGGCATGGAATCCTTTATTCCTTCTCAACAATTCCAAGTCAAGCTTTGCTCTTCTCCATGGTTTTTTCTTGCATTGCGATGCTGCAATTTCCAATCGTAACCATTAATTTTATATCTATTAGCAAAACAATTCTCCAGAAAACAGACGTCTGTTTATTACTACTAGAAACCATTGTAAAAAGGTTTTGTCTAATGCCAAAGTTCGCTATTCTCTGGTCATGAAATCTCGTATTTCATCTCAAAAATTAGACTCTTGTGACTTCTGGAGAACTTTTAACAGTATCTATAATAAGGGCAAATCTGTTGTTTCACCTTGCTTGTATGGTTCAGATTTTGTCAACTCACGTGAAAACAAAGCTGAATTATTTGCTAAAAACTTTTAATCAATATCATATCTTGATTCCACTAGCTGCATTACACCTGATATAGGTGACAAACAGGTTGATCTTTTGCTTGAAATTTGTATCACTAAAGCTTCTGTATCAAAACTGATTTCCTGCTTAGACTCTTCTACAGCTTGTGGCCCAGACAACTACCTGTTAAAGTCTTGCAGAAGTGTTCTCCGGAGCTGTTGTCTATACTTTTAAAACTATTCAACAAGTGCTTATCAGAGTTTTGTTTTCCAGCCTGCTGGAAAACGACATCTGTTATCCCTATTTTCAAAAATTGTGGAGAGCGATCTGATTCATCTAAGTACCATCCCATTAGTCTTCTTCCTATCATAAGGTCTTTGAATCTTTAATTAACAAACACTTAATCTCTCATCTTGAATCTAATAACGTACTTTCTGATCATCAATATGGATTTTGATCTTCTCATTCTACAGCTGATTTGCTAACAGTAATAACCAATAGGTTTTATCGTGCATTAGATAGATGTGGAGAGGTTAAGGCTATTGTTCTTGACATTTCTAAAGCTTTTGATAAAGTTTGGCACGCTGGTCTTGTCCATAAGCTTTCTACTTACAGTGTATCAGGTAACACCTTTAAGATTATTGAATCCTTCCTTACCAATCATAGTAATAAAGTTGTCTTTGATGGACAGCACTTTTCTTCATATCATGTCACTTTAGGGGTTTCTCAAGGTTTTACTCTTGGACCTATACTCTTTTTAATTTACATTAATGATCTTCATCTAAGGAGGCATTGTTCTCTGATGATAATACCATTTATTCTTGCCTTGATAAGAAACCAACACTCTCTGATTGCTTGGAGGAGGCATTTGAGCTTGAAAAGGATCTCACTTCTGCTAAATCATGGAGCTTACAGTGGCTGGAGAACATTAACTCAGAGAAAATCAAATTTTTACATCTAATTATCGCAATAATCTATATCTTCCTACATTAATGAATGGTAATGTACTCGATGAGTCATTTACCCATCATCTTCTTAACTCTGATCTTTCTTGGAAACTATATATCAAATCAATTGCAAAATTAGTATCTCTTTATTATGCTCACCACTTTCTTACTCCGGATTCTATTCTTTATCTCTATAAATCTTAAATCTGTCCTTGTATGAAATACTGTTGCCATATCTAGGGCAGTTCTTCCAATGATGCCCTCTCTTTTAGACAAGGTGAAAAAACACATCGTAAACAGTTGGACATACTCTTGCAGCCCACCTCCAACCATTATCATATCGTCGTAATGTTGCTTCTCTTTCTCTTTTCTATTAATACTATGATGGGCACTGCTCTAAAGAGCTAGCGTCTCTTGTACCATTTACTATAATTTATTTTCATGTTACCTGTCTTTCAATTAAGTCTCATCATTTTACTGTTACTGTTCTTAAGTGCTCAAAAAATTCTTGTTCGTCCAGTTTTTTTCCTTGAACATCAGTTCTTTTAAACTTACTTACTTTATCTTGTTTTCCTAATTCATATAATTTGCAATATTTTTAAGTCACCTGCCAACCGTTATCTTGCTCTATAAACTTCACATTTTCTCTTCCAGCAACTTCTAACTCTAATGATGGTTGCTTGAAGCCTTGTTGGAAGTGAAGATGTTTCAAAAAAAAAAAAAAAAATTGCTTGAGAAATATTTATGCAAAGTTTGTAGTGTACTCTTAAAACAAGAAAAAAAATGTACATAAAGATAAAATATTTTTTTTCTAGGTAACCATCAACCTTATGCCTTGTTACAATGTTATGTTACTGTTGTTACAATTGTTACAATGTTATGTTACTGTTGTTACAATTGTTACAATGTTAAATAGAAAAGTTAAAAGCAGCTTTTTACCCAGTTTTCTATCAGCAAATGACTAATTCACTTTGTAATTGCACATATAACAATGGTTTCTTGAAATATGGTGCTAGCATTCTGCACATAGAATTTAAGCATTTAAGGCTTTTCTTTGCATCTAGTACAAACAAGACATAAAGGTATTTCATATGTGCCTATCTCTTGCAGAGAAAAATCAACTGAAGAAGCAAAAAATTGTCAAAGAAGAGTTTTAACAAAAATTGGGATGAATTGTGGATCAGCTCCAAGATGGAGCTGATTCACAATTCATCCCAATTTTTGTTGCTTGCACAGTCTTTTTAAACCCAAGGAATTTATTAAGAAAATTGAAAAAAAACTTATTCTTCATTTTTTAAATTAAAACAACTGTTCTTAACTTTAAGGGACAACTGAGATTTGTCAAGTTCTGTTCTTAGAACTTGATGCAGTTATTGATACAGTTTGGAGAATCCAGCAAAGAAACTGAAATAATTTACTTCTTAAACCCCCTTGGTATCTAATTCCTCCAACACTTCACAAAATTTTCTCCCATTAACATGCAATTATTAAAAATTGCATTCTTTCTTTTGAGTTGACTAATGAAGAAGCTGGAGTAGCAAAAAACAAGGTTTGAGGCATTTCAGAAAAGTCATTCAAAAAATAGTTAAGAAACTATAAGAATAAGAAACTAGCAAGAAAAGTTAGAAAAGGTCTTGTACTTGATTTTTTTTGCAGTGAATAACATCCTGGATTGATGAATTGTAAGAACTGCTTACATGTCTTACAATCTTGCGTGACAGGGACTGAATGATCAAGGTACATTGATGACTTGAGCATCTAGTCCCTGTCACAAAGGAATGGAGCTTAGAAGAAACAGTCTGTTAGATCTTTGCTAAAAACTCTTTTGTTGTAGCTAAGAGAAGATGAGTCAGACACTAACAATTTTTAAATTTAATGATGATCCAGCTTTTTGTAATTATAAATTATTTTTATGATTTAAGGTATTCTGTATAGGGCCATCTAGTTCAAACATGTTAAAGTTTGAATGTTCGAACTTTATGCAATAATTTCAACGTTCAAGTTCGAACTTTTTCTCCTAATAGTTCGAACTTTTAAATTAATCTTTTCATTAATTTTTGTAAAACAAGCTGAAATATAAGTAAAAATTATAAACTTGAATATTTTTGCTTTTTTTTGTTTTGTGTTAGTCTGGAAACTCTAAAAATATAATCAAAACTACATCACCTGTAGCGCCATCGCATTTAAGATAGGATTGGTTTTTTCCTATTAAAAAGTAGTTAAACAGTGGCTGGCACTTTTTCACTATTTGACCACTGTTTATTTACGTTTGAAATTATAATTCTTAAGAGTTTGAAGTTCAAACAAAAATGTTTACTCAGCGTTAACACATCTAGAAGATATGAAGTTTAGGAGTATTTTCATTTTTTGCAAAAACCTGCAACGAGCAAAATGTGCCTCAACACGCACTATTACAAGACACTTAAAAATAAACACAAAATAGAGGTTCTCAAATGTAAAAACATCAATAAAAATTAAATTAACAAAATAATAACTTCGTACATAAAAATTATATATATTTGTTAAACCGAGTTGTTTTAAGTCAAGGTAATCAGTTTGAGAACAAAATAAAAAGAAATAATATAGAAAATTTTGCAAATTAATCTTATTCAAAGATTATTCCAGCTTAGAGATATAGACTCAATATTAGTAAAAAAGCCAAAAAATGATAACGATATTAGAAATTATAACAAAGAATAGACTCTAGCTAAAGAACTGAAAATGTTTTATTAAAATATATGATTTTCAAATGGTATGATCTCATGAAAGGGCTCTCTAGCCTTGGATTGTTTTTACATAGAAAAAGAAACTGGTTGCAGGGTGATACCTTGCATTTACTTTTATAAACAAATAAAAAGTCTTTATAGATAAACTAACAGTTTTATGTTTTACTTGTAATCTTTTGTTTTCAATTTTAAATAAATAAAAACTTATAAAAAATTTAAAAAAGTTTGAAAAAGTTCGAACTTTTTTCCTAAATAGTTCGAAAGTGTTCGAGTTCGAAATTTTTAAAAAAAGTTCAAATTGGCAGCCCTAATTCTGTAGTAGCTCTTGTATTTTTCAAGAAAATGTAACAGTTCCTTGTACTAGAAATATTTTGCTTTCATTTAAAAATATATTTATTAAAGATATATTTTAATAATATTTAATTAGTAGCGATTTGCTATATTTTTAAATTGAAAGGTACTTATTTTTATTTTAAAAAAATTGCCTGTAAATTTAAAAAAGAAATATTCAAACATTATTTTTTTAAACATTTTCGTCATTCCTGTATTTAAATATGCAAGTATATATATATATATATATATATATATATATATATATATATATATATATATATATATATATATATATATATATATATATATATATATATATATATATATATATATATATATATATATATATTAAGGTGGTTCTAAAAACAACTTTTTCTGAAAATGCTGCTGGCACCCCCTGAATATGTTGTATATAATTAAAAAAATGCTAGATTTAAGAAATTTTTGAATAAAAAATATTTTAAGGGGTTGCTACCAACCCTCGAACATTATATAGGTCCCTAATATTATTAAAAAAAAAGTTTTTTAAAATTATGTCATGTTGGGTCTCAAATGAAGGGAAATTATATAAAAATTTTAAAAATATTAATCATTTTATAATTAAATTTTTATTTTAGATTTTATTAAACAAAAAGTTACGTTTTTTAACTAAAAATGAAAAATTTAACAAGATTTTTTGATTATAATTTTTTTTTATCTATGTTTTTTTATAAAATGATTAATATTTTTATATAATTTCCCTTCATTTGAGACCCAACATGACATAATTTTAAAAAACTTTTTTTTTAATAATATTAGGGACCTATATAATGTTCGAGGGTCGGTAGCAACCCCTTAAAATATTTTTTATTCAAAAATTTCTTAAATCTAGCATTTTTTAAATTATATTCAACATATTCAGGGGGTGCCAGCAGTCATTTTCAGAAAAAGTTGTTTTTAGAACCACCTTAATATATATATATATATATATATATATATATATATATATATATATATATATATATATATAATATATATATATATATATATATATATATTAGAACTTGATCTATTTTCTTTTTTGCCATTTTTTAAAACATCTTTAATTCTTATTAGCATATGAAGATACAAAATTAATAATCATACCAAATCAAGTGAAAGTAAATAACTGAGATTTTATTTTATAAAAACTAAATAAAGTACCAAAAACTACCAAAAGCATACACCAATGATATCTTGTTAATGATGTCTTTATATATATATATATATATATATATATATATATATATATATATATATATATATATATATATATATATATATATATATATATATATATATATCTATATATATATATATATGTGCATCTTTAAAGTAAAAACTGTATCTTACATTTAAATCTTGGACAACTTCTTCAAATTCGACTAAAAAAATAATAAATATTATATCTTAAGAGATAGAAATAATGAACAAAATTCCCCACAAGCATTTAAAGTTTATGAATCAAAACACATTTTTGCAAGCAAAACGTTCTTATACATACCACTTCCATTCATTCCATTTGCTATTCCATTCACCACAGCTATATCTTCACTCCAACTGTGCTAAAATTCAAAACTTTCAATTTTCATTTAAAAGTATCATTTTATATTATAAAAGAACATGTAAACAATTTTTTTAAACTGGGCGCTCCTTCCAGCTAGATTCCAGCTCTCTTCAATCCCTTTCTCTTTTTTCCCTTTCTCTTTTTATACCAATATTTTAAACCATATGTTCTTACCCAGAGGTGGTTAGTTTTTTTATAAAACATTTTTCTCTAATTAGTCTGTTGCCAAGGCTTGGGAGCCTTAATTCCTCAAATATAAAACTAATTTAAATAAATAAACTAAAATGTGAAAACAAAAAATGAGTTAAATAAATAAAAGTGAAACAAAAAATTTTCAAATGTGATAAAATAGAAAATAAAAAAGATTAAAAAACATACCTCAGACTTCGTAAGAAATTTTTTAATAGCTTCGATCTTTGGAGTAGCTAAAAAATTATCATTTTTATTGATTACTCATCTTTTTTAATGTTTTTAAAATTTGATAAAAAAATTTTTATAATGAAAAAAAACTATATATATATACTTACAATTATTTTGAGAGTTATATGACTGATGGGAATCAAACGATGAACATGATGAGTCATTATAAGGTGATGCACAAGTTGGGTTGTTATAAGGTGATGCAATTGGAAGACAATTAGAAACTGCATTAAAAGGTGTCAAAGCTGGTGCTTCTATGTTAGGACAAAATATCTGGTTAGGAAAGGTGGATAAATGACTACTTTGAGTTGTGGAATTCTTATGCACAAAAGTTGAAGCAATGCTGGGCACTGATGATATCAAATTATTAGGCAACATCATAGGAAGTACTGAAGAATGTTGAGTAACGGTCGAAACACTTTGATTTGAAGCATAAGAATTAGGAACTAGTGCACCATTCTTAAAAAATATTATATTAATATTTCTTTATCTACAAACTAATGTATACATGAAATACCACACAGAAACACAAATTTGATTTTACATTTAAAACTTACGATAAACTTAAAAACTTTGATGAACTATAAGATATGAAATAAGTATCTAAAGTTGTTTTAATGAATTTTTAAGATAAACAAAGAAATACCCTTTGATTGTCTCTGAAATTCTCTACCTCCGCTTAAAAAAAAAAAATCAACTTTAATTCAATAAATAAAGATTAGTTAAAACTAAATTTATAAAACAAGTAAACTTTAAAAATTAAAAAAAAAAAAAAATTAAAGAAAAAAACCCACAAGGAGATCGAAAGCGATAAACACGATAAGGTTCACTTCCTTCCAATTCATGCATTGAATGCATCTCCTCAATGTCTGGCATTTTATGTAAGGCATTCCGAAATCTTGTTTTCCAAGTAGAAACATCAGGTGGATCCCCAGGTGACCATCGTCGAGTATGCAAAGCCCATTCACGAAACATTTTTGCATCCTATTAAAAAATGATCATAAATCAAACTAGAGCAAAGCAAAGGCTTATATAAAAAAATAATTTAATTTTCAAGGGATGATAAAAGTTTGCATTATGTTAGCTTTAAATTAAATCTAAATGTTGACTTTTAAAACAGAACAACAAAAACTTTTTTTCATAAAATTTGACTTTAAAAACATAAATACAAAGTTTTCTTACTATTTATAATTTTAAATTCAATATTTTGTAGCTTTAAAGAAAAAATCTGGAAAAGTGTTCGGGTAAAAAATTTAAAATATATTTTCCTCTTAGCTGAATTGTTTATAATTTTTTCTCAAACTTTTTAGTTCTTAGTTTGGTATGAGTGGTGAGTGAAAATGCTTAAAAAAGAAGTATATTACAAAAATATACACCTAAACTTGTACGTATGGAAAAAATGTTTTGGATATCCAGAAAAACTAAGAGTCAGGAAAAATATCCGGAAATAGATAACCCTGTAATACATTTTAAACATTAAGACAATTGTTTTAATCATTAAAACAATTAAAAAAATGCAGAAGTACATTAAGTTTTATTGTTTTTTAAAAAACCATAAAAATTATGACTAGAGAGTTTTTTTTAATTGATGTTTCAAAATATGCAGGGAGTGTTGCTACATCGACGGACAAATTTGTAAAATATTAAAGGACTGTTGCTACATTGACCTGACAAATAGGTAAAACATGCAAGGAGTGCTGCTACATTGACTGACAAATAGGTAGAACATGAGAGGAGTGCTGCTCCATTAACTTAAGGTTTTATCTTAGGCAGGCAATCTATCAAATAAAATAAAAAGTTTTAAAATTTTTTCTAGTCCTTTAAATTATTAAAAAAAAAACACAAACTTTATACACATTGACATTTTCATTCAAGCAAAAGTATATATGTTTCTATAATTTGACATTTAAATTTACCATTTGCGGTAAAAAACAGCTCTTAAAGACTCTTAGTGTTTAAAGAAGACAAAATTAAGTACACTTAATGTAAAAACCATTTAACTTATTTTAGAAAACTAATTAAATTTTATTGTTTTTTAAAAACTACAAAAACACAAATTAAAGGACTGGAATTTTTTTAAAAATATTTACAGATGGAAAATATAACAACAGCTCCATAAAATACTTCTGCAAGACTATAACAGATATGTTGTCCGGACAACAAGCTGAAGAGTCTAAGCAGTAAATCACTTTAGATACAATAGCTGGAGCGTTACAAATGGGCCTTTTTTTAAAGTATAAAAATTGATTTTTATACTTTAAAAAACTTACAATAGCTTAACTGGTATTTGTTCTCCAGTAAAGTTAGAATTCCTTACTGGGGAAGGAATTTCTGCATTTTCAAAAACACTGCCAAAGATCATTTTCAACTATCAAGGCTGTAAGGCAACAATTTTTTTAAGTATAAACATATAAAACTTCAAACCGAGTTTGAATCAATAGTCTTCTCTGCTTGAAATTTACCACCAGTGCAAGAAAAAGCGCTGTCCGGAACGTAATTATTTGTCTGGCGTTCGCGATTTTAAATAACATTAGTTTTTTGTAACTCTTTAATTAGAGTTTATTTAAGAAAAAAGATTTGTTGCAATTTAAAAACACTCATGAAATTTTTTGGCGAGCATTTAAAAACTGCAAGAGCCCGAAAGCACTCATCAAACAGAGAATACTGAATCAATATTCTAAGTTTGAATCAATTATTAGGCAACACAGCCAATAATTGTAGATTTTAACGTATGATATTAAATCAAAGTGGCAGCCCTCTACTCTTTCAATCTCTTAAATAAATCTATTGTTTATTTTTTAACTTATTAGAAAATCAAGCTGATCTAAAGTTAGCATATATACATTATGGCAGTAGCTTAAATAAAAATTTCTGCTGACAAAAGCTGAATAAACAAACTATAGTCAACACTTAAGAGACTTTTTGAGATATTTCAAAACCTTAAATATCAGTGGAAGGCCATACCGTGTCTTAAAACATAAATTTGCAATAACAAACTTTTAATGATTTTATTAAATAATCTTTTTATTAAATTAATAATAAAAAAATAAATATTGAAAATTTTTTTTATTAAATAATCAAAAAAACATTTTAAAAGGTTTTTTATTGAAAAAACTATTAATAAGATTTTCTCCCTATCTAAACTTACATTTTCTTGATCAAACCCTGGCCTACCATAGTGTTTCCATGTCAATTTAAATATTTTTCTATTATAATCCAACCACTGACATCCAGGACATTGTCCAATATCAAGTTGATTAGTTAACCACGAGCGAAGACGCTGACGTGGCTGATTATTATTCTCATAGGGATCATCATCTTCTATTTGAGGAAAATTCATAATAACTAACACTAAAAAAATGTGAAGAAAAAAAAATTAAACAAATAATTAATGTATCAATTATTTTTTTAAATATTAGGCAAAACTGTTTTGATTTTTAATATTACATTTACATGTTACTATTTATAACATAAAATTGTTAATAGAAAATAGACAATTTAAATATTGTAAAACAATAGTGAATATTAATCAATAGATTGTAAACCAAGTTTAGTGTTAGTAATTTTTAAATTGATATTAAATAAATGTTTAATAAAATCAACTTTATGAGTAACAGAGATAAAACTATAAAAAGAGGTATGAAAACCTTAGTAAGTTTTTTTTGTAAAATATTGTTGTTAATATGAAACTATTTACTTGATGTAAAAAAAGAAAAAAAAATTTCTAATAGTTTTTCCTTTTCATAGAAATTGAGAATTATGTCTTTTTTTGATAGTCTAGAAACAAACATATATGATAGCTAAAGAAAAGCATATTTATAAAATAATAGGGAGCTATACAATGCTTTCTTTTTGATTAATAGTTTTTTCCTTTAAAACAAAAACGTATTTGCAATGTTGTAAATGTAAAAAGCTTATGTAAGCTTTAGAACTTCTTAAACTAATTAAAACGGTAACTTTTTTGAAAGTTTGTTCAATAAATGGAAAAAACAGATATAACTTAACAGATTAAACACTACAAAATTTCTCTTCCTGTATGCTTATCATAACTATATTACTATTTGAGGTCATTCCCCTTTCTTTTATTTAGCTATTTGTCAAGCCTTTTTGAATGTTTTTTTTATTGTATGTTATCTTTATGTATCACTGGCAATAACCCTATCCCAAATCATTTACTACACACATACTCTAGAACTACAAAGAATGCAACAAAGAAAGAATGTAAAAAAAAAAGAAACTTATTTTAAATTTATAAATTCTAATCAATGATAATGTCAGACAGTCTGTAATAGTAATAAAAATTAAACCATAACAATTAATCTGACTGTAATTAGATTATCAAAAGTCTATTGAAAATCTAGTTGTTTAAAAACTATATATATCATAACACTAATAAATTTTCATTGAGTATTATTAATCAATAAGTCGTTGATTAACACCACTTGTATCATTGTTGTTACAACGTTTTGTATTATGTAACGTTTTATACTATTCCAAGCTGCTACATTGCAACAGACATATCTCAATACTTTATCTTAACATAAAAACAAGAAACCAGGAAACTTGCGTCTTTTGTCTTTAACGCATCATCAACAAGATCAATCAGTGCAGTCATTAAAGCATGGCGAAAAAAAAAATAAAAAGTATAATTGCATATTAGAAATTGCTATCATTAGATTTTGTTTCGTACCTTTCGAAAGTGAAAACGAAACCCATTACTACGCCTCATGTCTCTAGATTAAAGAGAATGCCTTTATTGACGCATTTATACAATAAATAAGGTTTTATTGGTTGATTTTTTTATAACTTAAAGTACTTTAAATTATATCAGTATGCCTTTTTCAAAAATTAACACAGAACAAAATACTTTCCTGCAAGTCTATTTAAAATCTATTTAAGATTGTCATCTTTGTTTTTATGGCGTTATCTAGCGTGATTCAAACTTTTTAATGAATAAAAATATTGCGCTAATTCTTGGCGTTAATTTTTTATTCCTAAACACAAACATTTAAGATATTAGATAACTTCAGATAGTTTTTTAGATGATAAATGCACCCGAAAGAGTTTATTTGAAACATAGAAAAAAATCATTTGGAACCAAATCCTGACGAAAATATCAGCAAAAATCACAATTTAAGTTATAATTGTTTTTAATAAGGACGTCTGTAAATTATGCACTAATCTGTATACAGTGACTATTGGATTGTAGGCCCCCCGAAGCCTGTTTTTAAGGCATAAATTATTATTTTACAGTCGTACAAATTTTCCACTCAATATTATTAAAAAAAAACAATCTAAAATTTGCAAAAGAGGCCCTGAAAATATAAATTAACCCCCGAAACTCGTTCGCCCCTTTCCTCCCCCTCAAATAGGGTTTGGGGTAGTCTAACGGCTGTTTGTATAACATTATAGAGATCGATCAAATTAATGTAATCACACTTTATGTTAAAGGTATATAAATGAGATAACATAGCCCTTTAAAAAAAATTTCATAAGTTCGGAAATTTACACATTTTTTAAATTTGTTTTATTTATAAATCTTAAAATCAAATTTTATTTATAGATCTTAAAATCAAATTTTATTTATAAATCTAAAAATCAAAATTTATAAATTAATATTGTCAAATTTCTAAAGAGATTTAATAACTATATATGAAGCTATACAAAGTTAAACAAATGATGTAACTATTAACCATTATTGGCAATATTGTTCTTATTGTTTTACGATATTTTTTAATTTTACCTCAAAAGCTTTTATAGGAGAATTTTAGAGAGTTCATTTAATTATTTTACCGTAATTAATAGCTCAATTTTTGTAGACGCGTAGGAAAGCCTGATGCGTTCGTACACACATTCAGTAGATTTCGTGCATCATACTTTTCATATCAATAACTGGTATGTAGTTTTAGATTGATATACAGTGATACACATTATGTAGTGACACACTGGTATGTAGTTTTACATTGATATACAGCGATACAGATAAATTTAATTTTAATTTGTTTTTACCAATTATGTCAAAATTTTCATTCAAGTTTAACTGATCCGTGATTTTTTTAAAGAAATATAGTTGTCTCAACAAAATATTATTATTATTGCAAATCGCTAGTCAAAATCGGATCTCAAGTTTTGTATTTTCAATATTTCAAGTCAACCAACTAATTAAATATAATATTGCTAATACTATATTGCTATGAAAAAATTACAATATAAGGTTGCATTGCAATAAAAAATGATTTTACAATTATGTTATTAAATGCAGTATATTTATTTTTTAATAAAACAATAGTTGCAAAATATTTTTTTTGTTTTGTTTTATATGTTATAGTTATTATTGATTTCTATTAATTGCAGATGTTCGTCAAAAAAAAAAAAAAAAAAAATTACAGGTTTTTAAAATCTTTGTGTAATTTTTTTTTTTTTTAATAAAATTTTTAGTAAATGTACAACTAAAATACAGTGTGGAAGATTTTTTATGAACTAAAACAAGTGTAATAAATAAAGTGAATATTCATGATAACTTTATTATTTTCATATCTGTTTGTACGTTTGATCTATTGAGTTACATCCCTTTTCTATTAAGTTACATAGTTTTTTAGTTTAGAATGTAGTTAAAGAGTTTTTACGCAAGGGAGTTTTTATTCTCTCAGAATTCAACTCAGTTTTGAAACTTTTTCACCAAATAATAAGAATAGTTTTCTTTCTTAATTTTTAACTTACATTAATTATAAATTATTGTTAAATTAAATAGGCTATATTATTTGACAGGCTATATTATAGCTAAAAATTTATTAATGAGTAATATATACATATTTGCGCTTTAAATAATATCTCATATTTGCATTCTAAATAAATTAGGTTCAGTTTATAAATTGCTTTTGCTTTGCATTGTTACAGTCTTAATTAAAATTTTTAAAAAAATTGATTTATGAAATTGAGTTAGTTCCTCTCTAAAGCATACTTGTAATGAAGCAGTATTTGGGTTAGTATCTTCTTTTTTCTATACTAGCATGTATGTTAAGCAATTAGATTTTAGACCCGGGTTTTATTTTATATATGATCAATAAATACGAATTTTCTGCTTTGAGAACATTTTGAAGTATTTGTCATCAAATTAGTTTATATAGAAATTTTTTTTACTGGTTTCTTATAGGAAATAACCAAACAGATTTACAATAAATGTTTAGTTTGTTTATATAAGAATATAGAGTGAATTTTGTGACCTATCTAAAGATGTAGAAATTTTTTAAAAAAATTTAATTTTGCCATAGCAAACCTCAAAATTCTTAACCTTGTAAAAAAAAAAAGTTTTTTTTCTCAAAAATCAACTTCAAAACTCCCAAAACTAAAATTAAATTTTACTAAACAAAAAAGGCTGTATTGTAGAAAATTTTATGACGATCAAGATTCTCTTTTCAAAACTGAATTTGCTAGTTCCGGAAAAATGTTATGAGCGAAAAACTAATATAAATACATGCTTATTACTCACACTTATGCATTAAGATAAGTGCGGTTAAAATAATTAATAGTTATTAATTATTTAAAACGTAAATAAATATGGCAGCCTTTGTTATTTATTCAAAAAAATTTTAAGACAAAATGACTCATACTTACATTCGTAAAAGGCAAACAACTTACAATGAAAAGCAATTGTAACTTGCAGTAGAACAAATAAAAAAAAACGAAATATCACTCAGTAAAGCTTCAGAGGCATACAATATATCAAAGGCAACTCTTCACAAGCGTGTGCTCAACAAAGTCCAATCACATCGTAGAGGTACACCTACCTTGCTAAGTACAGCATTTGAATTTGTTTTTGTTTCAGTACTTATCAGTTTAGCCGATTGGGGTTTCGGCAGAACATTTACAGATGTCATTGCAATTGTTTGGGGTATATTTAGTATCTACAAATCAAAGTCATCTGTTTCCTCCAAATGGTATACCAAGATGAGAATGATATCAAGGTTTCACTAAATGATGGAGTCATGAATTAAGTGTCAGAGTAGCAGGCAATATTTCGTCTCTCAGAGCTTCCTTTTGTACCGAATACAAAATAACAAGTTTTTTGAATACACTTCAAAAAACATTTTCTTGAAGCAAATATCAGCAATAACACTACGCGCAATTTGTGCAATTTTGACAAAATTGGATTTTCAGGCGATCAAGGTAAACAGCATATAATTTGCAGACTCAGTGCTAAAGGCACATTAAAATTGGTTGGTAACAACGAAAAAATTATTACACAGTTGGTAATTGTGTCAACGCTACCAGTACCATTCTGCCACCATTAGTAGTTTACAAATCAATATCACGTCTATACGAAGACTGGTATGTATGAGTACCACCAAACACTGTATTACAACATCCAAGTGGGGTTGCATGGAAGAGAAACAATTTATTCAATGGCTCACTAAAGTATTCTGTATTTAGTACTGGCAATCAAATTAATTCCAGGTAGTTACTTTAGTCTACCTAAATTGAGTAGTTTAATCAACTGATCAAATATTTTTTTAAATTATAGGTATTCACATTTTAGTCTTGGACGGGCATGTCACACATGTTACTTACGATGCTGCACGTATTTGCATTGACAATGACATCAGGCTGATATGTTTACCGGCTCATTCGTCTCACATACTTCAACCGTTAGATGTAGGTGTGTATTGTCATGTTAAAAGAGTTTGGCACAAGTTACTTACAGAATTTTATGCAGCTAAAAATTTCAGCAACTTAACAAAAGAAAATTTCATTCAACTACAAGCAAAACTTTTTAGGTCTGGTGACGCATTTACACAAACACAAATAATCATTGGATTTCAAAACACTGGTTTCTTCCCACTTGATATTAGCAAAATTGATCAATCAAAATTACAAATTGCTCAAACATTTCAAGTACCATCTAAGCCTGCTTCATCATCTTCATGCGAGTCTGTTTTATTATCCTCAACCAAGCCTGCTTTATCGTCCTCATCCCAGCCTATATCATCATCAAACATCAGTCATCCTCATCCCAGCCTAAATCATTGACTAATATTAGCATCAAACTCCAACAATTCACCAACTTCAAAATTTAACAACAACGCCAGTAACTCCTGCTCAAACGTATCAAATGTTGCAGCACTTCGCAGAAAGACTCAAAGACAATTTGAAAAATGTTTAACAGCGCCACTATATTGACACAAAAAAAAACCAAAAGATTCAGCATTCCGAAAGGAAGACGATGAGAGACATTTTGTTTTGAGCCAACTCAAAACAAAATGTGCTACCAATGTGAAGCTTTTAATTGCAAGTCTTGGATTTGTCAATTGTGTTTACCCAAAAAATACAAAGAAATTTTTTTTGCATGAAAAAATGCCGCAAACCTGCTTTTGCCAATGAAGCAACTCTTTTTTTTTATTATTAATAAATAGATTTCTTCATATATTTATTATTATTATTTGTTGTACCGCAACAAGCTTGTGTAACCAATTCTGGTTTTGGCGGCCTATATAAAAATTTACAAATAATTTTTTAAATAAGTTAATTAAATAGGAATAAAGCCAATTTCATCATTAATCAGCTTCAAGGTTTTCAAATTCGAAAAATTTATCCAATCTTGCTTTGAAACTATTTACAGTTGTGGCACTGACTATGTTTTTAGGCAAGTGTTAACCACACGATTTGTAAAAAACTGATGATTATTTGATACACTGATTATTTGATGCATACATAACTTGACTATGATATTTCATCTTACTAGATAAAATAACACCTAAATCCTTTTCATAGTTTGTACTGCATATACTTACTATTTCTTTTGCTATTGATGGAATTGTATAACTGTGATGTTTGTTTGATTTGCCAAGATGCATCACTTTGCATTTTGACTCATTCAAGTAAAGAAGCCATGTTTGGGACCACTTTGCTATTTTATTTATGTCATTTTGTAATACATTTATATCATCGATATTATTTATTTTTGCTAATAATGTAGTATCTTCAGCATACAATTGATTTACACTTTTTAATAGTTCTGGCATATCAGAAATATCATTAATATATATTATAAATAAAATAGGACCTAGCACGGATCCTTGCAGTACACCACTCCGAACCTCTTTCCATTCTGATGAAAGTTCTGCCATTACCACTTTTTGTTGACAATTTTTAAAAAAAGATTCAAGCCACTTTAAAGTGTGACCAATAATTCCATAAGCCGACAATTTGTGAATTAAATATCTATGCGAAACAACATCAAAGGCTTTAGCAAAATCCATAAATACTACATCAATCGCATTTCCTTTAGATAATGAATAGGTAATAAAGTCCATTATTTCAATCAAATTAGTTGTGCATGATTTGTTGTGCACAAAACCATGTTGATTAATTGAAATTAGGTGATTTTGTACTAACTGTTGAATCATACTGTCTTTGACAATTTTTTCCACAACTTTACTAACAACTGACATCAAAGAAATTGGACGATAATTACTTGTAATTAGTTAGATAATTGCTTGTAATTAGCGCTTATAATTTGATTAAAATAGTTTTTTGTTAACTTACCTTCTAATAAGATTTGTTTTCATTTTATTTTTAATTAATTATGCTTGATTTTCTTAATATCCTTATAAGTTTTGATTTTCTTAACATCTTTAAAAATTGTTATTAAAAATTAACTAGTTTACTTTTTCTCAATTAAAAGGGGAAAAGTAAACGTTTTTTTTCTTCATAAAATCAATTTTTTTTTAAAGATTTTCAAAATATTTTTTTTTAGTTTTTATATATTTATATAATGTAAAAAACTCTCTTTAAAACAAAAACAAAAAAATTTAAAAAAAAAAAAATTTTCTTTAAAAAGTATTTGAATTTGAGGCTAAACCATTTACTCTTACCCCAGTTTACTCTATGCATTAAAATAGCTAATTATTCAAATAAAAAGTTTTCTTTACTATATATTTTATGTAAACTTTTTTTGTTGTTGTAATAAATAATTTTCATAGCTCATACACATATCAACCTGTTTGTTTCAGAATTGTTTGTTTTTTTGTGTTGTTTTATTTTTTTATTGGTGTTATTATTTTTTGTGTTATTGGTTAGTTTTTTTTAGTTCATTATTTATCATTTAGAGTCAGGTAGAAATATATCTGTTATTGCTTATCATTTAGAGTTATGTAGAGATATGTCTGTTATGGAACCAAATGACGATTTCGATGTGAATAATTTGCTATCTGATGATTGTTCTGTAAACTCAGAGTTCCTAAGAAATCAGCTGCCCAAAAAACAAAAACTAAAGCCATGGTTATTGGACCAAATAAACAGTGGTAAATACCCTGGTCTTGATTGGATTGATAAAAGCAATCAGATATTTAAAATTCCATGGAAACATTTTGGGCGACCTGGAGAATATGATTCTAACTATGCGATGTTATTCCGGTATTCTTTACTCTATTTAAAGTAGTAATAATTACTGTGCACTTTGTTGTACTTATAAACCATAAAATAACACCAATATAGAAATAAGTCAATTTTAATAAGTAGTTAAGTTTTAACTGCATTCTGACCAATCAATCAAATATATACTAAAAAATTATTTTCAGTTATTAAACTTCTTGATCACAAGTAAGTTTGGTTGTTTGTTTTTGAAAATTTAATAATGTTTGACTGCCCCTAAAAAGATTTGATTTTCTATTTGAAAATTAATTTTTAAATAGAAAATTTCTATTATAATTTTTGTTTATAAAAATCTCTTGTTTAATAAAATTCCTAAGCTATTTTAATCTCATGTAATATTTTCTTATGTAACTTGAGTTATTTTAAATAAATCTTGAATATATGATTGCTTTGAAATTGATAAACAATCATATGAATATCAACAATTTAATTCATCTATTGCTAAAATCCTTCAACTATATTTATATATTTGAAGGTTTTCAGCAATAGATGAATTATATTGTTATACTAAATTTATTTTTAAACTTATATACTATAACTATATAAAAATTTCTACTATACTTCAAGTTATAGAAAGCTCTTCTCATTAAATAACATTGTTCTTTTATTTAGTAACTTATCTATTTTTGATTCAAACTGCTTATTTTAATTTGATTCTGATTGTATAGATGGGCTATTTGCCAAGTCATTATTGGAATCATTTTTATTGGTTTAAAATTCTTATTTTTGGTTTGTTTATTTCTCAGTCACTTTTTATTTTTAATATTTCAGAGTTTTTTTTTTATTGTAAAATAAGTTTACCAAGCATGTCAAGTGTAAAAAATTGTGTTATTTTTTAAAATAACTACACATTTTTATGCTATTAAAACATTCAAAATTGTGGGGGTCAATTCTTTTTCAGGTGCATAATTACATTTATTTGTGTGCATCCTTCACAAATCTTAATACCCTCGAGGCCAGTGCTATAGTGGGATGTGGAGGTGTAAATTTTTTTTATGCCATACCATCACTTTGCAAATTGGAACTTTTTTGTACCCTTCAGTCAGCAAATTTGAACCTTTTTTTTATATTCAGTGTGCAATATAGGACATGGTTATTTATCTTTATTCTGCATTTTGGAGAATTTCAGTACCTTTTTTTTTTGGTCGCAAAATAATCATAAGGCACCCCCTCACTTGACACCTAGTCGTGCTGGCCCTATATCAAAATTAGGGGGAAAATATATTCCGGATTCTTTCCGGACATATTACCCAAACAATTTTCCGGATTTTTTAAATATGAGTTGGATGATCTATGGGCATTGTAATTACAGTAAATTTAAAGTCAAATTAGAAATCATTTAAAGTCTCAAAATCTTTAAATTAAACAATATTTTTATAGGTTGTTAGCAAGGAATATATTTTTTATTGTGTTTTTGCGATATTGGAAATATTTATTGCTATTATTCTACAAAATATTGGGAATTTTATTTGATATTGTCCTATTACTTCGAGAGAAAAAAAAGGGTCATTGATTTTTGAAAATTTTAGACCCATTGGGAATTACATGGTATATGCAGTGCCATTGGCTGGCCAACACCCTGTGTTATAAAAAAAGTCAATGAAATTTAAATATGTTATTTGAAAAAAAAAATTTTCTTATTTTAAAAAACTTATACTTCCTATTTTTGTAAAATATTTATAATGCAAAATTATCGTATTATGTTTGCTTTCTCACAGTTGTTGTTTTTTTAAATGAGAAAGCAATTTTTTATGGATCAACTTTTAACAGTCAAAAAAAAAAAAAAAACAATCAATAATTTTTTTTTAACATTTTGACTTTAACAAAATCTTCGTCTACTACTCATTAACTAGTTTATCATTTCTAATTGATGTTTATTTTATGATCTAAAAAATTATAATAAAGTAATTTTTGTTAAAAAACAATATTAAAACTAAAAAAACCCATCTTTTTTTAAGTTTGATTAAGTTTACTAAAAAAGTTCTCTAAAATAATTTTGCCTACAGGCTTGATTATGGTTTATTCAGTAATGGATTTTTATGCAGTTATAAGCATTAAGCGCTTTTCTATAGAAGTACTTTCATAATGAAATGAAAAAAATTAGTTGAACTTTTAATAAATAAACAAAATAGTAAAATGTAAAATTTAAAAAATAACTTAAATTAAATTTGATAAAAGAATTTTCTTTTTTTTAGCAAAGTTCAAAAATTTTGAAAGTAAAAAAAATCTATAAAACGGAGTGTTTTAAATTAAATTAAATTTTTAAAATAAGTTTATTAATATTTAATAATAAATTTAATTCTAATAAAAATAATAAATTAAAATTAATTTAAATTAAAAAATTTTTAAAAATAGAAAGAAAAAAAATAATCTCACTTAGCTAAAAGTTCTGAATTCGATCCCCACCATGTTCCTGCTAGTACCGCACTTAACTTATTTTTCCGCTCAGCAGCTTTGTTTGTTTAGGTTTGTTTTTCGGAGTAATAGAGTTAAGAGAGGGTTGTACTTTATTTACATTTTGTACTTTATGTACAAAATGTAAACAGTGTAACACTTCTTAACAAGGCCTAATATATTCTTAAAGCATCTTCACCAATCATATAAAGGAAAAATGCACAATGAATTTTGTCACTTACGCCAGAAGCTATTTTGTGGAAATTCCATCTTTGCTTCCATTTTTGTCTATTTTCTGAAATGTTGCTAGCTAGGTTCATGAAATCTAATGGTTTAAGTTGTTTCTTTTTTAATTTAAACAAAGATTTACTTTTGGTACTGTGTATTGTTTGCAAAGGTTTATTTAGACATCAAGTACAGTAAGTTTTAGGCATGTAGCTCTCCGTGTTTGTTTTTATAAAATAATTATAAGGCGTGCATGTATTTTGCCAAACACTACACAGATGTTACAAATTTTGTTGAGTAGTCAAGAACTGGTTGGTCATCAAAGTATGGTTGATTTGTGTCCATGGCAATTTTGTAATAATATTAAGTGTAGCATTATAACTTAAATCTTGAAATTTGATAATTTAAATCTTATGTTAGTCAGAAACAATAGTGTAGGGCGGGGTAATGTGGGTCTAAGGGATAATGTGGACCTAATCAACATTTATCAGTTTTTCAGAAGAAACCTTTTAGGTAGAAGTTTTATTTCTTTAAATTATAGGTGGTTAAAACGGCTCCTTAAGTTACAATTATCAGCTTACTAGGCTAATTCTCAAGTATATTTTTTATTCAAAATGGTGCATACATTTAAAAAGAGATTTTTTATCGAAAACCTTAAACTCTCTGAAAAAGTGTATTAAAAACGTCTCACACATAAAAAATATTTTATCTGGAAGAAAAATTACTAGATAATTTGGTTCAATTAGTTTCAAAATAAAATGATGTATATTTTTTTTGAAATAAACAACATTTTTTGGTCTATATGTCAATGTGTTTTGTGCTGTTAAGAATCTAATGAAAATTAATATAAATTAGAAGTCTGACTATGTTTCTAAATTCACTTTTCTGGAGTCATGTTGCTATGGATTCCTTTAGATGACCATTTAAGATGTAATGATATCATGTTTTTAATTAAAAATAGTAGATAATGCACCATAGCAGTTTTAAAGGATTGCACGTTAGATTTTTATTTTATAAAAATGTCGTTTTTGTAGGATATATCTTCATCATCAGAATCCCCCTATCATCATACATCTTACAATTACCAGCTGACTGGGACTCTTCCATGATTTTCTTTGAGATGGCCCATGAGTAGAAAACTTTCGTCTTCCTGTTAACTAATGTGCTTCTAATGTAACATCTTGGATTCAAGCTTGCAAGAAATCTTTTATTCCCTTTCAACAATTTCAAATCAAGCCTCACTTTTCTCTATTGCGAATTTTTCTCCTTAATTAAATCCTCGCTGCTGCAATTTCTTATCTTAACTGTTATTTCCATATCTATCACCAAAACAATTCTCCAGAAAACAGGCATCTGTTTACTATTGCTAGAAACCATTGTAAAAAGGTTCTGTCTAACGTGAAAGCCTGCTATTCTCAGGTCTCTAAATCTTGTATTTTGTTTCAAAAATTAATTCCCAAAGACTTCTGGAGAATCTTTAACAGTATCTATAATAAGGGCAACTATCTGTTATTCCACCCCTATTGCATGGTTCAGATTTTGTTACCTCACCTATAGACAAAGCTGAATTGTTTGCTCAGAACAATCAATCTCTTGATTCTGTGATAATGGCTGATCATTGTAAAATTTTATTGTTATGTTTATAACTATTCTTGTCATAATATTATCAAAGTTAATTGATGTAGTTAGTTAATGTAATTTATTAATGATAGTTATAAGCTATTTTTGTATATAATTACGCCCTCAAGAATTTTTGTTTCTGTATAAAATTTTGTAAATAGAATTTAATATACATTAGTTAAAAATAAAAGTAAATAAAGTTGTCGTATTAACAGATTCCACTAATCACATCCTACCTGATAAAGCAGACAAACAGGTTGATCCATTGCTTAACATTTGTATCACTCCAGCTTTTGTATCTAAAGTGATTTCCTGCTTAGACTCTTCTACAGCATGTGGTCTGGACAACATACCTGTTATAGTCTTTCTGAAGTGTTCTCCAGAGCTGTTGTCTATACTTTCAAAATTATTTAGCAAGTGCTTATCAGAGTATTGCTTTCCAGCCTGTTAGAAAGTGGCATCTGTCATTCCTATTTTTAAAAATTCTGTAGAGTGATCTGACTTGTCTAACTACCGTCCCATTAGTCTTCATACTATCATAAGTATGGTTTTTGAGTGTTTAATTAACAAACCCTTAATACCTCATCTTAAATCTAATAACTTACTTTCTGATCATATATATGGATTTTGATCTTCTCGTCCTGCTGTTGATTTTTTAGATTTTATTGCGCATTAGATAGATGTAGAGAGGTTAAGGCTATCACTCTTGACATTTCTAAAGCTTTTGATAAAGTTTGGCATGCTGGTCTTCTCCATAAACTCTCTTTTTTTGTAACTTCAGGGATTCCTGAAGGTTCAATCCTTGGCCTAATACTTTTTTTAATATACAATCTGACAATCTCCCAGAAATTCTCACGTCTAAGGTTGGATTGTTCACTGATGATACCACCACTCTCTGATTGCTTGGAGGGGTCATCTGGGCTAAGGAAGAATCACACTTCTGCTAAGAAGAATCCACTGCACTAATATAACATTAAATGTTATATTAGTGCAGTGGATGCACTCCTTTTTATATAATGGAGGATAAGTAATAAAAGCAAAGAAAAACAAAAATATGTCATTTTAAAAAGAAAAACCTTATACACAATTCATAGCCAACAGTAATTTTATCGTTAAAGTATACCTACTACAGCATGGGGCTCTCAGTGGCTGGTGAACTTTAACTCAGGAAAAACTAATTTTTTTTCAGCTAATTGTTATCGCAATAATCTAGATCTTCCTATATTTATGATCAGTAATGTTCTGAGCTAGCTTTTAGAACCAGAAGATAAATCCTATGTATAGATGTTAATTCCATCATATGTAATTTGAAGTCTGGCTTGATTAGCTAGACATGGTTTGGGGATAAAAATTTTTATGCTGGTTTCTAGTAATACTTGACTCTATTGTATTGGAATATTCTTACTTACTTGGACAACCATTGGTATCTGTGTATATATATGTAAAAATGTTAGTTTTTAGGTTGTCATTTTTTGTATATGTAAAAATTTTTTTTATATATACCAATGTAGTTTTTGATGTTTGACATTGTAGTGGTTTCATTTACTGCTTTCGTCGTTGTTGCTATACTTTATTAAAAACCTGTTTTTTTTATTGGTCATCAGCATTCGATCTAGGTATCTATGAAGGTGTTAAACTTTGTATGGCTTTGTTGTTTTTATAACTTATATATATTTATATATCTTATCAGCTTGAGTTTGTTTATACAATAAGTACCAATTTTAGCAACTTTAATAAAGATTTATGTTTACTTATGTGTCCTGTTTTGTTTTAGGTATACTTTAACAATAAAATTACTGTTGGCTATGATTTGTGTTTAAGGTTTTTCTTTTTAAAATGACATATGTTTGTTTTTCTTTGTTTTTATTCCTTATCCTCCTTTTTATAAAAAGGAGTGCATCCACTGCACTAATATAACATTTAATAATAAAGAAATTAATGTATTTAATCATATTTCATATGATCAACAAATAATGCTTATTTTAAAAAAACATTCAATAAGCAAATATTTAAATTTATATATTTTAATAAAATCCTTTTTTTTTAATTTTATAAAAGATATATTAGTTTAAAAACAATCCTAACTATTGGCGAACAAAAGATAATGTTTTATTTTTAATTGTATTACAAATATTTTTTAGAATTTAGTGAAAATTTATACAAATGACTTTCTGATTCAGACAAAAAATACTTCGGTATCTTAAAAAAAATCCACAATGACGTCATATACTGAAACTGTTATGAATAAAGCATATATCATAAAGGCTCCAAGAACCAAGAAAAAATGGAGAACACTAAAACAACAATTTTCGTTTTATTGATATGCATTTATTATTTAGTTTTAATAAAAAAAAATTTAGCCCAAATATTTTTTGAAAACATTTTATTTAATATGAACACAACTTGTCTCGGCATTTAGGGATCCTTTTAAGGTGCATGCTGCAGATATTTTTCAAAAAGGCTGTTTTTTGGACCACCCTAATATATATATATATATATATATATATATATATATATATATATATATATATATATATATATATATATATATATATATATATATATATATATATATATATATGTATGTATATATACACTGTCAAAAAAGTTTTCATCCACCTGTCCTGTTTATTTTTCAGACGCGATAACTTTTTATTGAACAAAGATATAAGTAAAATTTCAACTAAATGATATCAGTTAACCATTCAAGAAATATTGTAAAAAAAGATTTTACAAAATAAAGAATAGAAAATTAAATATTGCATTTTAAACTACACAATGCCTGTTTTTTGCGCCAAAAAAGTTTTCATCCACCCAACACTCCAACCTCAATTTGTTATGTAATCAGTATTAAAGTAACGTTTTTTAAATATAAATTAGATTTAGTAAGATTTTTGTATTATTTTTCTTTATATGAATCTTTTATATTTTTAATTTTTGTTAGAATAATTATTAAAAATGAGAGTTGCAGAGGAAATTCGATCATTTATTGTTAGACTATGGAAGGAGGGAAAATCACAGCGAAATATAGGAATAGAAAAAATAGTAAAGAAACCACTTTCAACTGTGCAGTCCATTATCAAGAAATACTAAACCACCAAAAAAATTGCTGATAAGCCATGTACAGGACGTCCAAATAAGATTCAAGTATTGCATCAATGAGCTATTCTAAGAAGAGTCATCCAGAATCCTAAAATAAGTGCTCTAAAACTTGCTGGAATTCTGCAAAATAATTACAATTTAAAAGTGGATCCTGAAACTATTAGAATAACCTTAAGAAGAGCTGAATACAATGGTATAGTACCATTGAAAAAGCCCTACATCAGCAAAGTAATCAAAGCCAAACGACTACACTTTGCAAAGCTTTATATTAATGAACCACAAACATTCTGTGAATCTGTCCTTTTCACTGATGAGTCAAAATTTAATGTGTTTTCATCAGATGGAAGAGTTAAAGTTTGGAGAAAACCAAATGAAGCATTTAAAAAACATAACTTGTGAATTGGGTAGAAGAATTAGGAACCATGATGTGAGGAATTGGCAACAACTACTAGTAGTTATGAAAGAGTGGGGCTCAATCACTCCAGAAATTACCCAAAAATTAGTTGATACTATGAAAAACAGACTGCATGAGGTAATAAAAGCTTGTGGTGGAAACACAAGATATTAAAACACTAGCGAATTGAGTTTGCATAACAATTTTATTTGATTTTTGTAAAGTGGATGAAAACTTTTTTGGCGCAAAAAACAGGCATTGTGTAGTTTAAAATGCGATATTTAATTTTCTATTCTTTATTTTGTAAAATCTTTTTTTACAATATTTCTTGAATGGTTAACTGATATCATTTAGTTGAAATTTTGCTTATATCTTTGTTCAATAAAAAGTTATCGCGTCTGAAAAATGAACAGGACATGTGGATGAAAACTTTTTTGACACAGTGTATATATATATATATATATATATATATATATATATATATATATATATATATATATATATATATATATATATATATATATATATATATATAATTTTATCATTTTTGTTTGCATCATTTCAATCATTTTATTTAAAATTTACTTTATTGATTTTTAGTGCATGGGCTGTACACACAAATAGATTTAATGAAAGTAAACCAGAAGATGTTTCAAGATGGAAAACTAATTTACGTTGTGCATTAGATAGGCAACCAGAAATAAAAAGAGTTCCTGAACATGAATTTGAAGATGAACTTCCTTATCGCGCTTACCAATTTATAACTTCAGGTATTATATTTCTATAGGGTGATACCATATTTCAAATAAATAGACATTAGATGTGGACAGGAAAGGTGTGGAATTACACTCAATATTTGACTAAGCATACAGTTTTTTTTTTAAAAAGCTTACCAATAGCTTTTTTAACACTTCAAAAATGCACTAAAAAATCCAACATAAGAAAGAAAATTATAAACAAGCTTAACTATAAAAAAAGGAAAGAAATCTCATCGAAGAAGAAATGTAAAAAAAAATTCAAAAATTAGAAACTATACCTATAAAAAAAAATGTCATCTAATATAAAACTAAAAAATTAAAACTCTAATAGAAAATTATTTAATTATGCTTATTATTATGTTAAGGTTGAATATGTTTAAAGCTTTCATCTCTTCTAATGTTTTTATAATAATAGGCAAACTCTTTTTAAAAAAAAAACTAATTATGAATTAAAGTCATTCATAAATTGTATTCAAACATAATCATAAAATACACAAATTTGTAAAATAAAATAAAATTATTTTTTAATATTCTTTATTAATTTATTTCTGTTTTTTATTTTAAAAAAATCATTAAAATCTGTTACTTTATTTAAAAGTGTTAAAATTTTGTTGTTGTTGTTGTCGTTGTTGTTTTATAAACTTTCTAATTAAGTGTTTTTATACTACTATGGTAGCATAAAAACAATTAATTAGAAAGTTTACAAAACAGCAAAAAAATCTTGTCTTGTTTTCAACTATAATTTTGAATTTAAAATTTTTTTTTATTGAAACACATCGTTGTTGCCATTGTTAAAAAAAATCAATCAAAAATAGTTGTTTTAAAACATTTACATTCATCATTAAAAAAATAATTTTGAAATAATTAAACATTTTATTCAATGTTCAATGATTTATTTAATAGCGTTTTAAAACTTTTTTTAAACTATTTAAAAGCATTTAGCGTAGCGTAACAATATTTTATTAAAAAGTTTACAAAGCATTATAAAAAATAACTTTGTTATGTTTTTGAGTATTAAATTCATGTATTCATCTAAAAGTTGTTGTTTATAAAATTAATTGTAGAAATTGTTTAAAAACATTTACGCTTATTGTAAAAAATACACTTTTTAACAATATAGAGTAATTCCATGTCAATTTTTTTTTTCAATGTTAATTCACCTTCCTAAGGCCGGGAAGACCACTACAGACAAAGAGGCTGCTTAATTGTGGTTATAACCCTCTCTCAACTCTATAACTCCAAAACATGAACCTTGACAAACAAAGCCGGTGCGAGGAGAAACAAGTTAAGAGCGATACTACCAGGGACATGGTAGGGATCAAACTCAGAACCTTTCACTACTGTGAACTCAGAACCTCTCACTCTACCACTACTGCACTAGTTGAAGCAGAAATTTTTTAAAATGTCACCATAAATCTCAGATTTTGCTGATTATTATACAGTTGAGATATGTAGTAAAAAAATAATTTTATGAAAATTTTAGCCTCTAGTTCCAAGAAGATCCTAAAATATAACTATTTTACTTTTAGATGATATTGACTAAGCCCCTTGTGTCCCCTAATTTATTTTATAACATTTATTTAAAAGTTTCAAATTGCAAAACTAAAAAAATACTTGATATTTTTACTTAAAAATTTGTATCTGGCTATTTTCAGGGGTACGAATCCAATGAAACGATCAGAAATTAAAAAAAAATGTTATTAAATACCTGTAATTGTCAATTTAAATTAAATTAGGCAATCTTTTGTATACCCCATTTTAATGCTCAAAAAACCCATGTGGCCTTGTTGATATCAAACAAAAGTGTTTTGGAGTTATAGAGTTAAGAGAGGGTTATGACGACAATTAAGTAGCCTCCTTGTCTGTAGTGGTTTTCTCCGTCTTGAGGAGGTGAATTAACATTAAGAGTATGTATTAAAAAAAGAATTACTTGCAAATTTAGTCTCTAGTTTCAAGAAGATCCTGAAATATGGCTATTTTACTTTTAACAGATATTGGCCAGGGCCCTTTTGTCCCCTCAGAATATCAACCTTTATTTGGAGGTTTCAAATCACATAACTTTAAAAATATTTTATATTTTTACTCTAAAATTTGTATCTGGCTATTTTTAGGGGTGACGAGTCCAATGAAATTATCAGAAATGTAAAAAAAAATGTACCTATAATTATCAATTTAGATAATTTTTGTATAACTGTTTTTAATGCTCAAGAAACCCATGTGGCCTTGATGATATCAACACAAAAAATTTTTTACACATCATTCATTCATTTATTGATCTTTCAGAAAATATAAGGACTTTAATCTTTTATATGGTTTTTCATATATGAATAAAGGGGGAATGATGAATGTGCATGTTAAAATTGTATCTAGGGCCCAAAACACCATAAGGCACACACCATTGAATTTTGTGATTTTTCACTATTTTTAAGACAAACTGGAGCCCTGAAACATTCAGCATTTGTGTAGTCCTAATGAATGTATGTAAAAATTGTTTCCAGAGCAGAAAACCAGAGAGTCAGTGGGGCTGGGGCACCATTTTTAATAAAGTAAAGATAACCTTGAAAATATTATCTTCAAAAACATATTTGTATTATACTTATTCCATTTGGTTTTTGATCATTCTATATTCATTTATCTTTCTTAAAATATCTTAAATATCTTTAATTTTTTAAAGCAATTCTCAAGTGCCAAGATAAGTTATGTTTATTTTGTAAGTAAACATTAGAAAATAAGTTTTAAGTTTATTAAAGTTAGCAAAACAATTTATTTATTGAGATATTGCAAATAATATTTTTGTTTTGCCGTTATACTTCCGGATGAGAGATTAATATTAACTCCATGAATCTGTATAGTTTCTCTGTTGTAAAATTAGCTGATTTGAATAATAAATGTACTTACCACAAAGTTTACACAATTAGATTGGGTTTTCCCCTTTCATAAAATAATGTTGGCACTACATTAAACATTTTAGTTCAACTTTTGACAAAGTAAAAATTTTAGTTAAGCAAAGAATACTGCTTTCCTACTTTGTTTAATTTTAATTTCCATTTAAATATTTTGTTTTTATTTGCAGTGAAATCAAATTTGTTTGCATTATTTCTTACTAAATAAAAAAATTTAAAATATTAGTATTTTTGGTTTTAAAATTTTATTAGCAAAACTTTTTTTTAATTTTTTTAAAAACAAATACAAGTATAATTTTTAAATTTACATATCTTATATTTATCACACTAATATAATATTTGGTTTTAAAATAAATATAAGACTTTTAAAGCATTTCCTTATTATGTTATTTTATTTGGTTATTATAAAAAGTTAAGTTCGAAGGCATTCTTGTGCATAATAATTAATTGCAAAAGGGAAAACCCAAACATAACATTTATACATGGCCCCCACATTCTAAAAAAATTTTTCCCGCAAAATATTTTTTCTTTGCAAAATATTTTTGTGAAGAAAAATATTTTTCTTTGACAGATAAAAGAAGGAAGTTATTAAATCCCATAAATAAAACAGTTAAAATGACCTTATTACTTTCAACCATACAAGACAGTTTTCTAATTGGTACTAAATTTTTATTTGTCAAAAAAAGTTTTTTGTCAACAGATCGTTTAAAAATGTTATTTTAAAAAAGAAATCATAGTTACAGTGTACCATAAGCTATTTTAGATGCACTTGGCCTGTTTATTCCATTAGAACTAAGAACCAAAAATTAAGATCTATAAAAATATTTTCTTGATGACAGCAAAAGACACTTGAAGAATGTCTTAATGATAAGATAAAATTAAGGAAAAGTTTTCAAGATTTATTTGAAAGAGAATTTATTTAATAGCTTTCGTAATATAAAAATTACAAATATTATCTTAATTGACATTTTCAGGTTTTTTCCACAGTAAACTTTCCAATGACATCATTGAAATCAACTTATTTTGCTAAATTATTTTCATTATATAATATGGCAAGATGATTTAAGCGATCTTGACAGGTTGTGCTTCTTTGCCTTGATTTCAATTTATTTGCCAGTTTGCTAAATGATTTTTCTGCTGATAATAGAGTTACTGGAATTGTACAAAACAGTTTAACTGCCAGACAGATGTTGGTAAAAATGCTTTGAAGTTGTTTGTCATAAATTGAATTCAGAAGATGAAGGGGAGAACTTTCAATACCAAAAACTGTTTTGTAAATACTTTTCAGATGAAGTATTTTACTAATTAAGTCTTCTGATAGATCTTTCTTGTATGCATTTGCAAGGTTGGTTGCTATTAAATTTAGGTCTACATCCTCATATTTTTGCAAATTCAAAATGGGTGAGAACAATTCACATATTGCATTGGCTTCTTTAAATTGTGTGCCTAAATCATTAATTATAAAATTCAACACTGGGTAAACTACAGAAGTTTTAAAATCTTGATCTGGTTCAGTAAAGGAATTTCTTTTTGTAGAAAATTGTATTTCAATATCTTCTGCAACAACTTTTGCCTCTTGAACAATACTTTCCCATGAGTCACGTATGTGAGTTATCTCCTTCACTAAATCTTGGATAAGGGCTGTTTTAACATTAAAGGATATTCCTTTGCTTTGTATGACAACATTCTTATTGTCAAAAGTATTTTGTGCCAAAAACTAGTCATAAGTAGACCTTTAAAAGTTGTGAAGTATTTTTTCAAGCTTTAAGCTATGTTTTGCGCTGAAGGTGTTAATTCTAAAACGTTTCCCTGGAGAAGAACATCTTACACAGCGAGTACGTCAGGATTGGCAATCGGTTGAATGGTTTGAATTCTTTCACTTCACCTTGTTTCTAAAAGACTTTGAAGATATAATGGTATATATTTTTTCATCACATCCCATCAGGCAAGGCTCAGAGAGAACAAGCAATAAAAACTTTCTATGCTTCCAAAATAGAATATTACACCATTTTTTTTAACACGCAATTTGAACTATTGTCATAACCTTCTGAATGACAATCTTGAAGTGGTATGTTGTGTCTTTCTAGAGAGGCAAGTATTTCTTCTGTTATTTTTTCTCCTGTTTTCCTGTTAAAGTTCATAAACTCTATGAAACTTTTGTTTACTTTAATTACCTTAGTGTCCGTATTTTGAGATACATGGGTTAAAATAAGAACATTTTGTTCAATGTGGGAAATATCCAGAGTTGCATCAACTGCCAACCCAATAAAGATTGCATCTTTTCTTTGATCTTGAATAGTTTGTAGAACTTTGTCTGAATATAATTTGATGAATTCATTTTGAGAGTGCTAAGACAAATAATGTGGTTTTCCATTAATAGTTTTCCATTCTAACTGACTTTGTTGTACTTGGGCAAGATGTTGCTGTGTCACGTCATCATAATTTCCAATGAATTCTAAGATCCCTAAGAAATTGCCATTATTAACATCCCCAGTTAATGTGTTCTCTCCTTGAAATGCTAAGCCACTAGATGATAAAAGTGTGACATCTATAATCCGTTTCAGGATTGCTTTCTACTTATTTCTCTCACATTGTGTTTGGAGCTGTAATTGTTTGTCTATTCCATTTCCTTTTATTGACTGCAAAAGGACTTTCCGAGCCAAATATTGTTTTCAATGTTCAACACTAATTTCATGATTGGGCAAAATATTATACAACTTTTTCCATGGAGTCTTTTTAGAAAAAAATCCTTCACAGGCTAAACTGCTCAAATTGTAGTTATTTTGATTACAAAAAATAAAAAACTGTACGATGTTACCATACATTGGCGCTGTCCATCTAAAATCAATTTGGGCCATGTACAACAAAAATTATCTCAGTGTTTTTGATTACATAAGAATCAGAAGTATCATCTGCATTTAATTTTTTTCTTTCACACCATCATTAGACTTATCTCTTGTCTTGTCCATCAGAAGCAGTGGATCCATGTGCATTTCCTTTGTCTGATTTTTTACCTATTGAATCTATAACAAAATTGTCTTCAGCGCTGACATCAATGCTACAGTTATGCTCTCCGCAATACTCCATTTTACCATTAAAAGATTCTTCTTTTCCATATTGGAAAAATTAGGTTATTGATTGACTACCAAGAGATTTTTTTTGACCTTATCTTATTTTTAAGTTTTCTCTTTTGGGCTCCAGATTCATGTTTGTAATTTGAGTTTGACAAGGTGTTTGAATAATTTGACAATTTAAAAAAATAGTTTTCATTTTGAGACATCGTTTAAATCATAAACAACAAATGTATCTTTTAAGATACATTACTAATAACTTATATTTCATAATGAGATGAGACAAAAAAAATCAGCGTAAAAAAATGGCAATATATAGAAATAAGTAAAAAAACAAGGTTACCTGAATTGTTGAAATGTCTGTTTGTTTTCTACTTTTTAATTTTAGACAATGTAAAATATTGTTTTGAATTTTGAATTCGAAACAATATTTTACTCGGATTTACTATTTTTCCAGTTACTACTACCAGGCCCTCTTTACCTTCGGGCCCCAGTGCTACAGTACTGCAATCCCCCCCCCCTCCTTCCTTGTAAGGGCCATGCACTTATAACTCCAGTTTAAATTATTTGAAAAAAACTTTTTGTATTGACGTCATTTATGAACTTCAAGAGCGCATTAATTAGACTAGTATTTAAAAAAAAAAAAATCAAAGAGGCATTAAAAATTAAACATTTTTCACTAATATCTCGATAAATGATTTGTTCTTGAAAGTTTAATTAACATGAAACTTATTTTTTAAGGATTATTTATGATATGATCATAACTTGACTTGGCACTTGGGGATCACTTTGAAAATAATAGTTTTTTCATAAGAAAGTAAGTTGAGCATAGCCCCCAGTGCCCCAGCCCCACTGATCTTCTGGTCACCCCTGGATACAGTTTTAACTTGCACTACAAAAATGCAAAAAATTTCAGAGCTCTAACTAGTTTAATAATAATATTTATAAACGTAGTTTAGTATAATAATAATATTTGTAAACATAATAAGCAATAAGATATTTGTAAACGTAATTTAAGTTCATAAACGTATTATATCAAAGGAACTTTACACAATATTGTTAAATTAATAAGAAACAAAAATACATTTTTGAAAAGAATTCTCTTAAACAAAAGCACTTCTCCCTTTTTATTAGGAAAAAAATTTTATATTACCTTTTGCTTATTTAGCAAACAATTGCTTATAATAATCTATGATAATCTATGACGGAGAGACTTATGTTTTATGTAATGAATTAGTTAGCTGACGATTAGAAAAACTTATTTAATAAAAATTGCGAAACTATTTTACACTCATTTGAAACTAAACTTTGAATTCAACCTTTTACTATTTACATTTCTTCAAAACTAAATTTAATTTTTAAATCATATTTAATTTAAAGTTTTTATTTTATTTTAAATTTTAAATTAAACTTTTGTTTAAATTTTAAATTAAGTAAAAGTTTTTTTTTTATTTTAAATTTTAAATAAAAGTTTTTATAAAATAGTGTGTTTCTTTAAAAAATTCTCAGTTGCAGTTAAATGCTTTTTTTTATGACCTGATATTTTCTGAATAAACGTCACATAAACAATGTTAAAAGATAATTTAAATATTTAAAAAAATTTTTTTTGCCTAACTGAACGCTCTCGATGTTTACATTTTACAAAATAGTTTTCATTTACCTGAACGCTTTTGAGATTTGCGAAAAAAGTGAGCTACGTAACACTTCTTAGCAAGACCTGTCAAAATTTTTTTTTTTTTTGGCAAATTTTGTTGTATTACTAAATCTCTAAATCCTTAAGGATTTTTATTTTTTACAAATTTTATTTAAGACCTTGAATAAAATTGGTTTCTTATGTTCTAAGTAATAATAGAAAATGCAGAAAACAAACTTTGACACTGTGACTTTAAAAATATAGTTTTATTATTTTAGATAATAATTTATTATCTTAGATTCTTTTTATAGAGTTCTTAAATTAAAAAAAAACAAACTAAAACTGCTGATAAAAATCTTTAGTCACCCTTTGGGCGACTTAATTGCGTCAAAGGAATATTTTTATTCGCTCTTCACATAATTTGGTCGACTGGTACCATCGTGCGACCTCTACACCTCCGCTAATGATTATTTGAAAAGTCTGAAAAGTTTCAAAACTTCTTACAAATTTCTAGATAGGTTTCAATTTTGCTGGTTTTTTCTGACTTTATGCTGACTTCTTTATGGCATTTGTTATGTACATTTAATAACAGGTTTGATAAACTGAATGAACCAACCAAATTTAAGCAGATTTTAATAAACAGAAAGAACCAACTAGATTCAACCAAACCAGATTGAACTAGACAAGATTTAATCAATCATATTCAACAAGATTTTCATCATCAAACATGGCTTTTAGAAAAAGTATTTTTTGTCTTATTTAAAGCAGCCTTTTAAATATTTGGAGGGTTGCGTTGGCGTTGGAATAAAATTATTTTTGATTTTAGTTTAAGATAATTATAAGAGTTGTAAAATGTTTTTTGCTGTTGTCAGAGGCAACAATATTTTCAAGTAATGAAAAATTTATTGTAAATGCAAAGTTTATAATAAATATAAACAATAAAAGTTTATAAAAAATAAAAGGTTGTTTTATCAAAAGCGCTTAAGAAAAATGTGTGATAATAAAAAATTCAAAATTAAAATTCTAAAACAGAAAGTAGGAAATTCAGATTTTTAAAAAATAAATCTGATTTTTATTTTTATTATTTTCTTTATTAATATTGATTTTTTTTTTGCATTTTTGAAAAATAAAAATAGTTTGTTTATGTATAAATATTTATAAAAAAAACAAAAAACACTCTGGTTTAAGTAAAACTATATTATAAAATGATAATAAAGTCATTTTAAAACATTTAAAATATTTTCAACGTTCAAAAATTCATTTGAAAAATGTCTATGAGACTAAATTTATTGATTCCAATTCTTTCTGGCGAAATATTTTGTGTTAGGAATACCAGTTTGCCTGGTTTCTCAGTTCCTAGCTAATGTTTGTAAGACCAAATAATATTTTTTTTTTTAATTTGGTCTTTCAAATAAGATAAATTCAGATGAAATAAAAGCATTAAGTACCTGATCAACCACTCTCAGTAATTTATTAGGTTTTCACCAATCACAGAGTTTTATAGTTGAAACAATCTATTCTTGGTTTGTAACTTTGTTTTTCCTTTGTAAACTAATTCACTCCCAACAATTCTGCAAACAACGACTATTCAAGTTAAGAGTTACAGTTTATTTATTTTGCCATTAAATTACAGTTCTGCATTTTCTTTATTATAGTTCTGCAAGGTGTTAAAATTATAAAAAAATAAAAATATTGTAGATAAGGATTATGTTGAACTGCGAGTGGAAAATAATAGCTGTCATAAGAAATACATTTCTTGTGGAATAAGACTTGCTGCCAAAAAGCTTGAATTTTCAAGAAATTGCATTTATTTTGGTTTTTTAAAAACTGCAATAATTGGAACCTGGGAACAAAACTGCCCATCAAAAAAATTAAGCAAAAAGTTAATTTTTACTATTCTTAACTAAATTCATTGATAAAATTTAAATTTCATGCAATATTCTTTTAGTGTTAAAAAAAAATGACAATATAAATTTTGAACTCCCCTCAATATAATGGGGTACCAAATTTTAAAAAGTCAAATTTTTAAATATTTTTTTCAAATTTTATAACAACATAACTTTTGAGTATGAAAGGACAGATTCAGTAAATGAATACAACTTTGCTGTATGACGAGTTAAGCAAGAATAATTTTTGGTGGATGAAACTAGAGATGATAGCTCAATTAATTAGCTACCAAAATAGTACTTGCAGAAAAGAGAAAGAAATGCAACCTTGCGACAATGCAATAGTGGCTTGAGCTAGGCAGAAAGAGCAAGTCCCACTATATTTACAATAAGTTTATTGGAATTTCTCAAAAAGAGGAAAAGCATCTTTAAGAGGCAGCCCAAGTATGACATCATTATTCTATATAGTGGCAAAAACGAGATTTATAAATGTAGAATATGGAATCAGGAGTAAGTAGATGACCAGGCCAATAAAGAAGGGCATACTTAGCAGATGCTGACTTTGTGATTGATTGTATATATGGTTCCCATTAGATGTAGTCAATTATAATCTGACAAGATAAAAAGCAGAATACTCAGTACGAGTTTGTAAAACAGTTTTAATAAAAGTTTAAAAAAATGCTTATTTTATAAATATCTCTTATTTTTCATACTTGAAGTTGACCTTGAAGTTGAATGCTTGAAGTTGACCCATCCTTGAAGTTAACCCCCCTCCCTCCTCGTCATAACATCGTCATGTTAAGAAGCCAACACTCTCTGATTGCTTGGAGGAGAGATTTCAGATTAAAAAGGATCTCACTTCTGCTACAGCATGGGGCTCACAGTGGCTGGTGAACTTTAATGCTGATAAAACTCAATTTTTTTTCAGCCAATCATTATCGCAATAGTTTAGATCTTCCTATATTTATGAACGGTAATGTACTCGTTGAGTCATCCACTCTTCATCTTCTAGGATTAACTCTTCTGATGCCCTTTTTCTTTTAGACAAGGTGCAAAAAGGCATTGTAAACATAGTTGGACTTGCTCTTGCAGCCAACCTCCAACCATTATCACATCGTCATAATGTTGCTTGTCTTTCTCATTTCTACAAATACTATAATGGGCACTACTCTAAAGAGCTAGCATCTCTTAAATTCATTCTCATGTTACTTGTCATTCAATAAAGTCTCATCCTTTTTCTGTGACTGTTCCTAAGTGCTCCAAAAACTCTAATTTGTCTAGTTTTTTCCCTCGAATATCAGTTCTTTGGAATTCGCTTCTTTCTTCTTGCTTTCCTGAATCACTAATGCTTTAAAAAAGTTCTTGACAGAAAATTTTAAAATTAGCATTGAAGAAGTAACAATAATGCAATCCCTCTACCCTATTACATAGTATGATTAAAAGATAGGGTTAATTTGCAGTGATTGTTGTAGTGCATGTGTTAATTTTGTGTATTGTGTTTTTTGTTAATAATTAAATTTTCTTTTACATTAAATATATTGTTTTTTAGATAATAAAGTTGCATCTCCCACCAGTTTAACTGTAAGTTTTTCAGTGTATTTTTAGTTATTATCATCTTCTACCTACTATAAATTTTGTGCTCATTTACTTACATTTAAAACTATCAGGTAACCAAAAAAGTTCCTGCGGTTTTTCCGTATATAATAAAAACACACAAAACGACAAAAGTAAGTACATTTATTCATCAAAATAGTCACCATTAGCATCTAAAACCTTTTCCCAACGTAAAACAAGCTTATTTATTCCACTTCTAAAAAATTCTCGGTCCGTTGAGTCTATAAAAGCTTTCAACTCCATTTCAACCGCGTCCTGGTCTCGGAACTGCTGTCCTTTTAAATGATTTCCCAGGGAAAGGAAAAAATGGAAATCAGTAGGGGAGAGGTCTGGCGAGTATGGTGGATGAGGCAAACTCTCCCAACCAAGGCTCTGGAGCTTGTCCTGAGTCACGCGAGCGGTGTGCGGTCTCGCGTTGTCGTGGAGAAGCAGAACTCCTCTCCTGTGCACCAGTGCAGGCTGCTTTACAAGCAACAGGTCGTGAACTCGTTGCAGCTGTGCTGAGTAGACCAGTCCAGTAATGGTTTGGCCTGTTGGGAGCAGCTCGTAATGCACCACACCAGCTGTAGTCCACCAAATGCAGAGCAAAACCTTCCGCTCGTGGAGATTGGGCTTGGGTGTCTTTGGAATGGGGTCATCGGGGGACAACCAATGGTAGCAACGCTTGGTATTGTTGTACACAATCCATTTTTCGTCGCATGTCAATAAACGATCAAGAAAAGGCTCAACATTGTGGCGTGATAAGAGTGATGTGCAGATCGTAAGCCATTGCTTCTTGTTGTCGATCGACAATTTGTGCGGAACCCACCGACTCAGCTTCCACGCTTTCCCAATCGCATGCAGATGCAGGCGGATGGTTTCAACACTCACAGCAAACCTCACTGCAAGTTCTTGGCAAGTTTGGCTGGAGTCAGACTCGACAGCATCCTTCAGTTCATCCTCATCAACCAACAATGGGCGTCCAGAACGGGGCAGGTCTTCGATGGACTCATCTCCCGAAGAGAATCGCTGAAACCACTTCAGTGCTGTGCGTTCACTTACTGTACCTTCTCCAAATGCTGTGCAGATGTTTTTGGCCGCTTGTGTTGCATTCCTTCCAAGTTTGAACTCGTAAAGTAAGCAAGATCGAATAATCGTTGGTTGGGTTGCCATCCTTTCTTTACACAAAACCTTTCCTGTAAGCTCGTTACAAGCCTACACTATATATGCAGCAACTGCGCGTGACACACGCGTTCTATTACGCAACAAAGCTACTTGCCTTGTGCGATGTGGGTGTTGTAAAAAATGCTAAAAACAATTCAATTACCAAAAACCGCACGAACTTTTTTGGTTACCTAAATTTGGTTTCTTTACATAGTTGTGTTCAATTGTGTTTTTTAAACACTGCTTTTGCATTTAAACATTAAAAATTGCTTTCGAGTTATAATATCTGTTAACTTAAGTTAAAAATTTTTAAAAAATATCTACTAAAGTTAAAAAGTGTCAACTTAGATTGAAAATCTTAATTTAAGTTAAAAAATGTTTATTTAAGTTTTAAAATGTCAGCTTGAGATTTCAATATAAAAAGTTCATTATTCAATTAGTTCTTTTTATATTTATTCATGAAAATTTGTGAATATTTACAAAAATTCTTTTAAAAGAAGTTTTCAATTTCTTAGAGCAATACAACTCCTGGTGATTCTACATGTAACAGTCCAGCATCCATAATAGGTTAAAGTTATTTTGTTTTGTAAATATTTAAGTATGATAATGTCTGTGATTTTTTGTCTGTTAAAATAGTGGTGTTTTGTAATATTGCTGTTGTCTAGTTAACTACATTCACTTTTTGAAGCCCTAGGGTACTAGCTATTAGTTCCTATCATACTAGATGCTAGTAGCTAGGATGTTACTATTTGTCATGAAGGCTATTTATTTTTATCAATTTTTATATATTTTGCTGATATCTCTCTCAATCCTTTAAACATTAACAAACTGCACACTTTTTGTTGTTGTATTTTATTTATTTGTTTGAAAAATATACTTATAAACTTTTAAAACAATTAAATAAAATGTGCTAGGTGTTGATATTAGTGGCAGTTATATATCTAATGATGTGCACCATAGTAACAACATTGATGATCTAAATTTTCAAGGTATATTTATTTATTTTTCTACAGTACAGATAATAAAAATCTTGGCAGAGTAGAATTTCTGAAATCGTACTTAAGCAGTAAATTAGTTAACTATTTGATTGATGATAAATTATTGTATTTGTTAAGGTCACACACTGTTTTTGCAACCACTAAATTAATAGGTTCTAAGCACTATTATATTGCTAAAGAAGTTTTCATGTTAACTGTTTTTAGTGAATTACATGTATTCATTGTTCTCCTCTGATACTTGTTGATGGGTCATTTAGCTATTGAGTTACGATGACTTTAACTTTATGTTTCATTTAATTTTGAAATATTAAATGAGGTCAACTCTAATTCTTCTGTTTTCTAGACTTTCTAATCTTAGAATTGATAATCATTTTTGATTTGTGCTTGAGATCTGGTATAAGTTTTGTGGCTTATTGCTGAACTTTTTTTATTTAATTTTATGTGTGGTTTCCAGACTGCTGTCCAGACTTCCAGACTGGTGTATAAAATTCTAGTTACTATCCTTACTTAAACTTAAACATTCAGAAATGAGTCAGTGGAACCAATATTTAAATGTGTAGTTCTATCTATCTAGTTTGCGAGTAAGCTTTATTTGTTATTATTGGGATGTTGTCTTTCCATTTATTACTTATATTGATACCTAGGTCCTATTTGTGTGACATTTCAGTTAAGTCAAAAATTGTTTCATCATGGGGAGTTATTTTAAAAAAATCCAAAAATCCAGAAAAATTGTATTAGGCATTGTCTAATATATGAATACCAAAAGAACTTCTGCTAGAAAAGCTGCTTGAAATGTGCAATAACTCACACCTCGGTGTTACATTTCATCAAATTAGTTGAAACCTTTTGATGAAAATAACAGCTTGGTTTGAAAACAAGTTTGAAACTATTTTAAAGAGAAATATGATATACACATTAATAAAATTTTTTTCTCAGAAAATGTTAAAAATATTTGTGAACTTTGGAAAGGCATTAACAATCTAATAAGTGTCAAAAACTTTAAATCATCTCCCAACTGTTTACAAGAAAAACTTGTAATTGACTTGGCTCTTATCTCTGAAGCATTTAACACATTTTTTACAAATGATGCTCATAAGCTCAAATCGAATATTTGTCTTAAGTCAACTATCAATAGTATCTTAAATATACAAATTTACTACTATTATCTCCTACAAATTTTATCTCTTGTATCTAAATTGAATCCTAGAAAATCATTAGAATCAAGCACATTCCCACAAACCTTTCTATAGATTTTAGTTATGAATTTTCAAATAATTTTTCTAAGCTGTTTAATACCTCATTCCTAAATATCTTACTTTCTTCCAATATTTAAAAATGTCTTTATATTTTTTTGCAATAACTATAGACCTATTATATTTTATATAACATTAGTAAGTTTTTTGAACTTATCTATTCTAGAGTGTTTTCTTTTATAAACTCTTTTAACTGTTTAAATGAATTTTTCTACTTTCCGCACATTGATTAGTATAACTTAAAAAAATTAGAAAAGCTTATGATACTGTTCATGTTGTTAGTGGCATTTTTATCGCTTACAAAAAGCTTTTGACATTTTTGACCATAATTTTTTTTTTCTAAATTAAGACAAATTATTGAGTTTGCAGCGTTGTATATGACTGATGTCAATCTTACCTTTCAGATCAAAAAGCAAATTGTAATGGCTTCAATTCCAGTACCTAATGGCTGCAAATTCCAGTAATAAATCTGTTTTGTGTGGTGTCTCTCAAGTTTCTGTTTTTGGGCCTCTTGTTTTTAATTTTCAGTAATGGCCTAACCAACTGTTTACTTGTCAGTTTGTCTGTTTGCAGATGATACAAATCTCTTACACATCAACAAAACTGATCATTCTCAAAAAAAAAAAAAAAATTAAATATATAAAAAAAGTTTTAACTAATAAAAATATCATAATAATTAGTAACAATATTTGGATCTAAAAAAAAAAAAGTTATTGTAAATTCTATGAGAAAAAATTATTTCTACAACAATGTTAAAATTAAAATCAAAGTTAATAATAAACCGCTATATCCTTCAGTGGTTATTAATTATCTTGGTGTGTTGATTGACTGTAATCACACATGTTGAATGACTGTAATTTTGAGATTTGAGCTAACTGTTATTTTTTCAATAATTTATTGTTATGTTGATAAAGTTATCCTTAAAAGTAATTACTGTGCATTATTCTCATTTCATCTTAATTACTGTTTAAGTTTAGGGTCAAATTGCAAACTATTGCAAACTGTATTGAATCAGCATGAATCTATTAAAATAAAAGACTTTCAGTCATATCAATCGGATACATCAGAGTTCTTCAAAAAACTTAGCATTCCAACTTTTTCAGCATTAGGTAATTACCATCTTCCATTACAAACTTTTTTTACAGAAAGTAGACTAGTACATTCATACTCAACTAGAAATATATATAATGGAAATGTACCATCTTATTAAACTCAGAAATTGATAATCATTTTGTGCCTTGGTGAATGGAACAAGAGCCTTGCATACATTATAAATGAGTTCAAAAAACTACAACTTCAAACATCTTTATTATCTTTTCTTCATGTTAAACAAAATTAATTTTAAAAAGTTCTGAAAAATATTTTATTCTAACTTCTTGACATTTATATCTCTTATTTTTAAAAATATACTCTTAACTTTCTTATTGTTGTTACTACAATTATTATCAGTGCTTTTTTGATTGTTGTTCATTACTTTTTTTATTATCATTACTTTCTACTTTTAATTTCTACATGTTTATCTTTTTAATTTATGTTCTATCTCTATATACTTATTATTACTTATATTACACTTAAAAATTATTACGTCACTACTTTTAGCATCACAACTTACATCAGACTTTTGTATGAGTGACACGATACTTATATCATTAACTTATATCATTAAATCATTAACTTATTTTTTTAAATAATATTACATATTATAATATTTATTATTATTAATTTTTTTTAATTTATTATTATTGTAGTAACTTATTGTCTAATTTGTATAATTTGTATTAACTATCTTATAAACTATCTTACTATATAATTATCTTATTATACTTTTTTAATTATAGTTTTTTATTAGTACTATAATTATTTTTATTATTACTTATACTATTATTATTTGTATTATTGTTATTATTATTATTAATATATTCCTATTGTAAAATGATTATTAATGGAAAAAAAATAGAAAATAAAATAAGAACATTTTTATTGTTGTTTATTATTCCTTTTATGTTCCTGTTCCTCATGATTCTACTCCAAATCAGCAAAATCAGCATTTAGACATTCGTACTTTTCCACTATTGAAAAAGTGTACTAGAAGTTGGCGTGGCAATTTTATTAAAGGTTATGAGCAATGGGTCCTTATGTTAATCACATCAGAAAGCACCAATGGTTTAGCCCTACTCAAAAGCTATAACCATATAACTATAACTCCAAAACTTTAACTTCATCCAAAAAAGCAATGGTTTCAGTCTGGTGGTCTGTACATGTTATTGCATATGGGGAGGTCTATTATGTTCAAGGAAATCTTAAACAAAAACTCTCAACTGATCATCCAAAGCAACACAAATTTTTTTTCTCCTTGACAACGCTTGACCACATGTCAAAAAATCAACTTAGCAAAAATTGTTGGAATTTAACTGGAAAATATTACCTCACTTGACTTAGCTCTGACTAGTTTTTGCTTGTTTCATTTGTTAAGCAATGATTTGGTGAAGATTTTCCTAATGAGGCTAAATCTCAAAGCTTGAGTGCTGCTTCCAAGCCTGAGGACTTCTTCTCACAGGGCATCCATTCCAAACAGTCATAAACAGATATAAATGATGTTGAATTAATTAAGTTTTATTTGTATATATTATATTAGAAAAATATAAAAAATGCAAGTGTCTAATCATTTTTGAGCACACCCAATAATTCTTGATTATGGCAATTAATTTACAGTCATTTGCTAATAGTTTGCAGTGACTGTGAACTATTTCAGACATGTCATAAAACTTTTCCCCGTGGTACAACCCTTTATTGTCTGTTTCAGAGAAAGTAGCCAATTTATTTGCCAAAACCAAAAAAGTTTTTTATTTTAGTTGTTTATGATCTACTGTTTACCAATGTCAAGGTCACATCACTAAAGCATAAAATCCTCTGTCTTAAATATCAAATAATCTATTGATTCAAATAAATTTGTGGCTACTGGTTTGTCTTTTTTAAACCATGTTGTCCTTCAGCAATTAAGTCATGTGAATTTACTTAACTTTTGATGCCATCTTTGAATAGTTTTTGCATGATTTTACTGATAATTGGTTGATAATTTGTTGGGTTGTTTTTTTGTCTTTTTTGGAACTGGTGTAATGTTTATTGATTTCTGTAAGTGTGGGGCTACGCCAGAATTATTTGCTAAGTAGCAAAGTAGTAGTAAGCAGTTAATAAGTAAGCAGTTGGTTAAGAGTAGTTTTTTAAAGTATAAGAAAAGATTTTTTTGATTCTATTGATTCGTTTTTGTCTTATAAATCTAGTTTTATTTTGACATTAGATGTTAAAAAGATTACTGATCGGCTTTAAGTGTGTTTTTTTATTTATTCTTGATGATGAATCTTCTATTGATTAATTCCCTTGACCAGTTAATTTGCTAAATGCTTCATAAAATTGTTTATTTAGACAATTAGCTATGATTCAATTTGTTACAGAATGGGGCTTTCATTGGCTGGTGAACTTAAACCCAGATAATACTCACATTTTTTTGGCTAATTGTTGTTGTAACAATCTAGATTTTTCTATATATATGAACGGTAATGTACTTGATGAATCTTCTACTCTTCGTCTTATAGGATAAACTGTTACTTCCAATCTTTCTTGGAAACCATATATCAAATCCATTACAAAATTAGCATCTGCTAAGGTTGCATTTCTTTATCGTGCTCACCACTCTCTTACGGCAAGGTTACTTTTGGTGAAGAATTTTATGGAGATTCCGACTCAGCAAATATATAATTTTTTAAACAATGTTTTGCTGGTTCAGCATTGTTTTGAACGGAAAAATGACTAAAATATGACTAATTAACAGGGCAAAACTATCATCAAAAAAATTTTTTTTTTCTTTAAGTTTGATTAACTCAATAATTGTTATGATGAATTTTAAGAAAATGAATTATTTGGTTCAAAAAGTCATAAAAATAAACACAGAAAAGGAGTTTTTGTAAAGGGTATTTTTACAAAATCAGGCACTTTTTTCATATTTTATACAAAGTTACGGTAAAGTGTGTTGTTTTTTTCCTGTTTTTATCAAATTTTAAAAGTAATGGGAGTTCATTTTTGTGGGGAATTTTATAAGAAATCTGAAAAAAGAAAAAATAATTAAAATATGTCTTGTTGGGGGGAATGCTTAGTTTTCAACAAGAAAACGACTGAAATATGAATAAAGAAAAAAAAATTGTAAATTTAAGAAAAAAAAAAATTTCAATTATTTGATAAACTCAATATAAACTATGTTGAAGTTTATGAAAATATCGTAGTTTGTTAATAAGTCAAAAAAATAAACACATAGTGGGGGTTTTTGTGAAGATTGCTTTTAGGAAAATTTGATTTTTTCATATTTTAGACAGTGAATGTTATCGTATCGAAGCGTGCGCCGTCTTTTCTAAAACAAATAATGAGTCAAACACTTTTGTTATAACAAACAGTATATTATGTACTAATACATTTTACAATATATATTATATAATACTGATATCTTTATTAAAATTTACATATAATTAACAATTAATAGTTTATAAATTTTATTTAAAATGTTTTTATGTTTTTGCGCAAGGAATTCAATTGGAATAAAATATGCGTTTAATGCAAACATGCAAACAAAAACTTTGAAAAAGTAAGTTTAAATAAGTGGTTCTTAACTTTTTGTAGTCACAGACCACTTTCAAAATTTTAGTAATCTTATGAACCACTTCCAAGCCCTATTGTAAATGTATTAGGGAAGAAAAAAAACATAACAGACAGCTCTATTTATTTGTATCAAGTAAAATTTGTTGTATATCAGTTGTTTAATGAGATGGTTGCTGCTGTTTCTTTTCAATAAGCACACTAAATTGAAGAATTTTCTTAGACAATGCAAGGCGCATATCATCTTTGACATCTATTCGGTTACGATTTTTAGTTTTTATTGACACTAATGCTGAGAAACCTGACTCACAAAGGTACGTAGTAGCAAATGGAATTAATATGGACATTGCTCATTTAACAAGAAAAAAACATTTTAAGCTTGTTCTAAACTGCACCAAGTGCAGTTTAGAACAAGCTTAAAATGTTTTTTTTGCGAATCACTGCAAAAGTGATTCGCAAAACAGAAACTCTTCTTTCATACTTTGTGTTTTTATATGTACATAACTTACAAACACCATGAGCTGGCTGCACTGTGATACATCTGTGTTCTTGTCCAGTTGCATACTGAATGGAAATGGCGAAGAGTTAAGTTCATTAATGATCTGTTGCAAAACGTTAGAAGACATTTCAACAATTCTAGAATGAATGACGTCATTTGACAAAGGCACCATATCAACTTTCTTTCTTTGATCTCTACCACAAACAAGACCTACTATGTCTAGTAAACAAGGCTTCAGAAGTGTTTCTGTAATAGTGTGTGGCTTTTTTTGTTCGGGAATGTGATATGCAACTTTGAACGATGCTTCTAAACATGGTTTTTGTGTTGGAGTAAAACCTACTTTGGGTAAAGTTCTGGCTTTCTTAAATCGAGCTTTTTTGACCCGAAAAACATCAACATTTATCAAATGCATTTCCTGGGTGGACAGTTTTAAGATGTTCTGACAATTTTGTTGGCTTCATACTGCCATAAACAAGCACTTTATCACATAAAAAGCACTGTGGTTTTTGTGTTCCATCTCATTCAGTTACAAAAGTGAAACCATAAACAACATATGAATTGTTATATATATATATTTTTTTTTGACATTTTTAACAAACTGTAAAAAAGAAAAAATCATTTTTTTACAAAAGTACACCTTAATTACCGAAAAACCAATGAAATAAATAATGAAAGCTATATTATAAATAAATATATGTTGCAAGGGTTGAATTAAGCGATTGCAATTTCCAAAATCTGGAAAATTATCTGGTCCTCAAAATTTTAGTTTAAGTATAGTTGTATACTTTGTTTTCAAGGAGCAAATTATTATAAGTTTGTTAAAGAAAAAGTTATAAAAAACAAAACAATAAACTTACAACTACAAAAGTAATAACACCCTAGTCACAACTGCATTATAAAAGTAATAAAACTATTATAGTGTTATTACTTTTGTTAAGCACTTATTACTTTTAAAGTGATTAAAAGTAAAAAATTTTTTTTTAAATTATATAATAATTTTTAATTTTGTTCAGACAAATTTAAAAATTATTATATTTAATGACATAAAATTTGTTTATGTCATTAAATATAATAATTTTTAAATTTGTCTGAACGCAACATGTAGTTTCTTAAAGCAACATGCAAAGTTTGAATGTCTTGGTCTTAATGTCTGAATACAACATAAAATGTCTGAACGTGACAATTTTGAAGACCAGACATTTTTCCGGATTTTTCATTTCGCAATCCCATAATTCAACCCTTGTATTATAATGCGATGAAAATTATCATGTAAAACAATATTCACCTTCATTTGTGTGATTAAAAAACAATAATGCCACTTGAAAGTGTTGTTTGGCAGTGAAGTCTTGGCACATATGTCTTGCTATAAACTATCAATTAAAAATATAAAAATTTAGCTGTTCAAAAATGAAAATTCCACCCCATTTTTTCTAAATCTGTGCCTACTAAATGAACGCAATGGACCCCTGCATGCAATGGACCTGTGCTATTTCTCATTCCAGATGGCTCACTACAGCCAACCATTTTTGTAGGTTGTGGATTTCAATTCCTTTTCTGATATAAAAACCCTTAAAAATCTGCGTTTAATTATTGAATTTAAAGTTAGTCCATCTAACCAGGATAATATTCCTGGTGAGATGGACCTCGGCATATTTTATTCCAATTGAAACAACTAAAAGATTTGAAAAAAAAAAAAAAAAAGGTTGTTGCAATAGTAATGAAAACTGTAAAGAGATCTGCATGGTTTGCATTTAGTGAATGATTTATTTAATGAATTATTCGTGAATGCATTATAAAGATAAAGAAGAATAAAAGATAAAGATAAAGATAAAGAAGAATAAAAGTTATGAGTGCAAAAAAAATTCAGAAAATTAAAAAAATTAGAAAGGAGATTAGAAACTTATAGATTAAAAATTAGCTAGAGATTAGAAAGGAAGAAGACAATAATACTCAGTTTAGAGAGTTTCAGTAAGAATTTGCAAAATCTTATGCATAAATACTGATGCTGATAAATTGACTAATCTAACTGAGTGGAAAGATTCAATATACAAACCACTACTTAACACAAGCCTCACAACCCATGAAGTCAGAAAATATTTTCACAAGCCTATGGTTGTTTCAGGTTGGTCATGCCATTCCAAATCCATCGAACATTGTGTTAAACAGCTTTCTTTTTTATACAATTACAAGAATATAATAACTTATTTAAAATTTTTTAATGAATAAATTGTTTTTAGTGTTCAATTTAGGTTACAGAGGCTTGTGCGAAAACTAATTCCCATGAAAAGCTAGTAGGATATATAAGAGCACAAGAAATCAATAGAAGTTTCATGAGCACAAACAATGCTAAATATAACTTAGTTAGACTCGCAAATTTTAAAAATAAAAAAAATAGACTATTAATTGTTAATTATATGTAAATTTTAATATCAGTATTATATAATGAATGGCCCTGAAAGCCTTGAGCAGGAGACTTGGGTGCGTAGCACATTTATAATTGATATCAATGATGAAGATCTTATTAAAGATGATTTAATAAACATGAGATCAAAGCAGTATTGCAAGCTGATTTTCATGCAAAGGATGTTTGTGATTTTTGGTGCAGTTTAGAACAAGCTTACCCTCTTCTTGTTAAATGAGCAATGTCCATATTAATTCCGTTTGCTACTACGTACCTTTGTGAGTCAGGTTTCTCAACATTAGTGTCAATAAAAACTAAAAATCGTAACCGAATAGATGTCAAAGATGATATGCGCCTTGCATTGTCTAAGAAAATTCTTCAATTTAGTGTGCTTATTGAAAAGAAACAGCAGCAACCATCTCATTAAACAACTGATATACAACAAATTTTACTTGATACAAATAAATAGAGCTGTCTGTTATGTTTTTTTTCTTCCCTAATACATTTACAATAGGGCTTGGAAGTGGTTCATAAGATTGCTAAAATTTTGAAAGTGGTCTGTGACTACAAAAAGTTAAGAACCACTTATTTAAAGTTACTTTTTCAAAGTTTTTGTTTGCATGTTTGCATTAAACGCATATTTTATTCCAATTGAATTCCTTGCGCAAAAACATAAAAACATTTTAAATAAAATTTATAAACTATTAATTGTTAATTATATGTAAATTTTAATAAAGATATCAGTATTATATAATATATATTGTAAAATGTATTAGTACATAATATACTGTTTGTTATAACAAAAGTGTTTGACTTATTATTTGTTTTAGAAAAGACGGCGCACGCTTCGATACGATAACATTCACTGTCTAAAATATGAAAAAATCAAATTTTCCTAAAAGCAATCTTCACAAAAACCCCCACTATGTGTTTATTTTTTTGACTTATTAACAAACTACGATATTTTCATAAACTTCAACATAGTTTATATTGAGTTTATCAAATAATTGAAATTTTTTTTTTTCTTAAATTTACAATTTTTTTTTCTTTATTCATATTTTAGTCATTTTCTTGTTGAAAACTAAGCATTCCCCCCAACAAGACATATTTTAATTATTTTTTCTTTTTTCAGATTTCCTATAAAATTCCCCACAATAATGAACTCCCCTTACTTTTAAAATTTGATAAGAACAGGAAAAAAACAACACACTTTACCGTAACTTTGTATAAAATATGAAAAAAGTGCCTGATTTTGTAAAAATACCCTTAACAAAAACTCCTTTTCTGTGTTTATTTTTATGACTTTTTGAACCAAATAATTCATTTTCTTAAAATTCATCATAACAATTATTGAGTTAATCAAATTTAAAGAAAAAAAAGAAAATTAGTTTTAGGTGGTTCTGATAAATTTTTCTTGGAAAACTAAGCTTTTTCCCTTTACAAAACCCTTTTAAAACCCAATTTCCTTATATGAACCCATTTGTCATCTATCATTGTCAAAAGTAAGTTTATTGAATGGGCAAAAAAAGCGTTTCTCTTTATTACCTGGTCTATTACTTTCAACAACTCAGGAATCTAGACAATTTTATCACTTCAAGTAAATATTTGCTTCATTTGGGGAGTTTTTACTTTTTTGATATAAAACCACACAGGGACATATGATTTCAAAAGAAAAAAATTAAGATTTTGTGTTCATCTGTTGGATTTTCAAGACTTAAATACAGTCATAAAATTTTATTTGCAGTTGTTAACCATTTTGAGTGTGGCATAGTTCCAGGTTCATGAACAGATAAATCTTCAGATTAACTACCTGGTTTAATAGCAGAACTTATATCAAACAAGAACTGGTGATCTTTGCTCAAAATTTTGCTGTCAATTTCTGGAGTTTTACAATCGATGCTGATAGATTTTACCACTGCTAATTTTTTAAGCTGCATGCCAATTAGACCACTAAGCGGTTTTGGTCCTGTTATTTCTTTGTCTAATCTTTAAAACAAATGAGGAATGACAATTTATTGAAGTGTAACAGGCAAGCATGTCACTGAGTGGCCTTTTTACATGTTTTTAGATTGTGTAAATAACAGTTTTTCATCCTGAGTTAAAAGTAGTGCCATCAGATTCGATTACGTCCAGTATTTGAAAGAAAAATCCAGCTTCATTCAAATATGAAATAATGCTACTGGCAATCTTTTCAGCAGACCCAGTAAGGGGTGAAACATGACCAACATACACAGAACCTGGCTCTTGTAAAATTGAGTAATGTTCCTCTTTTATGGCTCTTCAAAACTGTTTTAGTTTAAGTATTTCATCCACTAAAGTTTTGTCCTTCCTGCTATCAAAATACAGTCCTTGAAGTGTGCTGTACTTTACCTTGCATTTGAAGTTGTGAATAATTATTCACTTTTGCTCTTCTAATTTTATTTTTGTCTGCAATAAGTCTGTTATCATATTTGGTTACAATAAGAAAATTTTGCAAATTACTTAAGGCAATAGCTGCTGTTGCCCTGTTGGATAATCCATAGCGATTCAATGCTATGGATTATCTAACAGTTGTTAGTCAATGCAGTATTTTCCATTTCAAAACACATCTGTTATGGTGGCTTTAAATTCTTCTAATTTCTTATTTAAAACTTCAATTGAGGTAGAGACATCACTATCTAACTCTTTTTGCTTTTTAGTTTTGTCTGAATAGTTTGAGCATGATTGATGCGACAATAAATCATAAGCTGGGAGAGTTCTTGAAGGATTTCATAAGTTAGGATAACTGTCATAATATCAGGGGTTATCTTTTTCAGGATATATCCGGAATTCCGGATATTTTTCTCAACTTTTAGTTTTTCCGGATATGCAAAACATTTTCCATACATACAAGTTTAGGTGTATATTTTATAAATATATTTGTTTTTTAAGCTTTTTCACCCATCACTCATACAAAAATTATAAAAAGTTTGCAAAAAAAATTTGAAAGGACTCAGCTAAAAGCAAAATTAAGAGGAAAATAAGAGAAAATATAATCTGGATTTTTAAAATATAACCTGGATGACCTATGTAATATCCATTTATTAATTGGACAACTCTGTAAAACATTACTGCAGGTATTAAAGCTTTATTAAACCCAGATTTAACTTGTTGTGCGACACAATTTGAAACATAAAAAAACTTAACAGGCTTGTTGTTTGATTTCAAAGCAAGTTTGCAATTTTCATAAAAACAACACTTTAAAACATCTGCATAAGTTGGAAGTTTATTTACAGGTGACTCCATTGGATGACAAAACAATGGGCAGTTATATTTACTACAAGTAATTTTTTTAAAAGCAGCAATGGAAGATTGGTATTATTAAGGTGACCATTTTTTTTTTCAATGAAAAGAAGGACAAAATTTTTAAAAAAGTACACGTAAATAAATGAAATCATTAAAATAAAAATATGCTTATCCTGCTTTCATTCCTTTTAATCGAGTTGTCCAAAAGTTAGAAATTAATTAAAGATAAATATGTAGTTAAATAAATATTTTTCAATTGAGTGGATATTTTTTGTCAATATGTAGTTTTCTAACAATTTTTAAAAAATTTCAGAGTATGATATGTGTTTCATATTAAATTTTATAGTGTGCGCTTCTGCTAGAGTATCAATTTTTTATCTCGATTTTTCACTGGTCCAGAAATCATTACCAATTGAAAAAAATCTTTTGACTGCTGCATTGGTACCAGGGCAGCTTAACATAAATTCAACAAGAATAGCTTAATTTTTATATGGAGTGTGTTAAATTTTTGAAGTAATTAAATATTTCCACCCATTTTTTTATCAATTTCAACATATTCATTTTTCCATAATTCTAATTTATCTGAATTTAAATATAAATTTATTGTTATTTCATCATGCAGACTATCGTCATTGATTTTAATATCGGGGATTTCTGTTGATAAAAACTCAACACACTTTTCAATATCTGCCCAATTAACATGTGAATTTAAAAAACATCATTGAAAACTGTTATATTCTGTGATATTTTGTTTCAGACCATTTTTCTACATATTGGAAGCATATTTGGTAAAAATTCTGCACTTCTTCAGTAAATTTATCTCTTACCCCAGGATTTGATTCTTTTAAATTTGATAATTTTTTTTTTTTTTAATTAATAAAGGGATAAAACTATTTTTAAGTGTTGATTTATATTGAAAGATAAAATCGTTTAAAATAAGACTAATTTCTGCAGCAGATATATTATTGCTTTCAATCTTTTGAATCGTTTTGTAAAATAATGTTGTCTGATTATGTACAAAATACATAAATGTTTCTGATAATTCATTACTGAAAAAAGATTCAAGAAATTTTGGACATTTTTCTAAACTTTAAAAATATGAACCATGGGGTTTAAATAATCTTAAAACATGCTCGACAGCAGGCGTTAAAACAAGATATCTAACTTTCGAATATCCTAAAAGGTTTTTGTATTCAACATTAGATTCTTTGCGTAATTGTTTTTAAGTAGCCACATGAATAGTAAAACGACTAAAATACAAATAAACTGGCAATTATACTTCTACCTCAATTGGCAGTGCTCATGATGCTGTGTTAGTTGCATTTTTCAAAAAATGTGCATTGCAACGGTATTTTCTTTTGAAATAAGTCCGGACATTATTTACTCCTTTCCGTCTTCGCCCACCAAAATTTTTTGTATTATTAGCTGTTAGTGCTTCAAATTATTTTCATTTATAAACCTGTATAGTTGTTATAACAAAATGTCAGCTATTTCACCCTCAATAGATTCTAAATTTAAAATATTTACTTGAATGCCCTTGGTAACATTAAAGTACCTTGCTAGTATTGGATACAATTTGGTTTCATTGTGATTTAAGGCATCAGATAAAATCGTTACAAATCTTGAATTTTTCAAGTCTTCTGCAAGTACTTTATCACAGTAACTTTTAAATTTAAATTTAAGATTTAACAATAACTTCACATTTTGCCCTAGCACATGAAAATTTTTCATGAAATTTTCCATTAATTTACTTGTGCAATTCATACTTCTAAAACTTTGATTATGAATTATGTTATGATATGCAAATGTTTCCTCCATCACAGCTAACTGTTTTTTTTTTTTCTGTTTTTCACAGAATAATTAGAAGTTTTAAAAAAATTTTTTACTTTACTAGCAGAAGCTGAAGCATTTCTGGCACGAAATACATAAATGTATTTCGTTATCATTTACCATAAGTCAAATTTATTAGCATTATTTTTAACGAAATCCAAAAAAATAACATTTTTAGTTTTAAGATTTTATTTGCAGAACTTGTTTTTAACAAATGTTAGGATAATTTTTAAATTTACATATCTTATTTTTATGAATGATTTTTTATGTTTAATGGTGTTTAAGTGTTTCATTATAACATTTCTCCTTCCAACTACAATACAAAGTTCTCCTCTGCAAGTATTTTAAAAAAAAGTGGTTTCACTCTTAGATATAAGGAATGCAAATTCTTTTTGAAATTGATCACTAAAATGACATTTTTTTGTGTTTGATTTTTCCATTCCTCAAATAAAATAAAATAATAATAATAATGTAAAAATATTATGTATAAATAAAAAATAAATTTACAAATAAAACATATGCTCAACAATAGAATATAAGATAAGCAGCAAATTCTCGCTATGAGAAATTGCAATAACCGGACGTGAGCCAAGAATTGAGTTATAGCAAGAGGATAAATGGCCTCAACTAATCAGAAATTACACAAAGTTTGCAATGCATAGTGGGAGTACTATAATGCAAATTTTTTTATAAAAATTTTAAAAAGGTAATATTTAAGCGTAATGCGCTAGCTCCAGATGTAAAATATTTAATTTTTTTTTCTATAATCCTTAGGTACCCTTGAGGCAAAGTTTTTTGCATTACAGCAAATCAAAAATAAATAAAAAAATTTAGACCCACCCTAATATATATATGCATGTATGTATGTATATATATATATATATATATATATATATATATATATATATATATATATATATATATATATATATATATATATATATATATATGTATATATATATATATATATATATATATACAGTTTATATAATTTTTAACTTTGCTGGTTTAATTTTTATTTTGTCATCTAGAATAAAAAATATTTCACAATACATTTAGAGCAAACAATTAAAAGAAAGGAATATTCACACACAAAAAGTTTTTTAAAAAGTTCCAAAAATAAAGGGAAAAATAATTGTTTTACAAACATCTAAGGAGTTTTTTTTGGATTTTAATATTTTAATTTGCAGTAGTGGTGTAGTGATATGGTAAAATTTGCCCTCCTTTCAATCGATAGTTCTAAATGCAATAATGTGAAATAATTTTTTCAAGATTTAGAAAAAAAAGGAGGTATAAGTTATATTACACTTAGACATATTTATTAGACTATTTTTTTTAGCTATTTGAATATTTATTTGATTTTAATTTCTTTAGCTTGTGTTTATATTAACATTAATTTAATTTACATTTCTTTTAGAAATCTTAAATGAAGGAATAGGATATGATGTGAGATATTAATACTTAACAATTATAAAATTATTTTTTGTTTGTTTGTTTTGCCAACATTTTTTTTTTATTTGAATTTCTTATCAAAAATAATATTGCTTAAGGAAAAGTCCATATTGCTGTTAATTTTTTGAAACTTAATTAGATAATAAATGATGGTTATTTGTTATGTTGATGTTATGATGGTTAGTTGTTATAATTGAAAGAGGTGTTATCATATAAGTTTGACAGCTTATAAACTAAAAATTGTCTATATAACAGCTTTTTCAAATGTCTTTGTTATTATAAACAATTGAAAGATGAGTTAAAGAACAATTTGTTAATTTGCTTTTTAATAAACAGGCTAAAATTTTTTAGAATAAAACAAATATTTATGGAGTTTCTTTAATTTTTAAAATTAAAAGTCAAATTTTGCAGACAATTTTATGAGAAACAAAAATAAGTTTGAAATTGATTTTTTATTTTTTAGTTGAATTTGTAAAAATTATCAAGATATTAGTAATTGAAATAGTGAAGTTAAAACCTGTAATTTCATGTAATGTAACTATTTTTAAGGGTTTTTGGGCAGTTTATATGAATTGGGTTGGCCCGGTTAACCAGGCTGTGTTTACACATTAATGTTTACATTGGAATTTTAATTAGGCGTTTTTTTTTTAATTTAATTGGTTACTTTAAAACAATCAGTAATCTCTTTGATTGGATAAAAGAAATGGCTTTATTTATTTTATCTAATCAGCTACATTCATGAGCAGGACTGGCTCAATTGCTTGTGTTTATAGAGAAAAAAATGGTTCCACCTGAGTGAGATCCCACTGAAATAAAGCAAGATCTCTGTTATTCGAGCTAGCACGTTTGTCATGTAAACAAATTTCTTTTTTATAGTTAATTATTAAACATTAATAGATCTTGTGTAGCCCACCTCGTATAAATAGCCCCTTTGTTAAAATTTGTTAAAAGAAGACCGTTTAGCTTTTTTTTTTTAGCAAATTCTTGTTCCATCAATCAAAAATCTTACATGACTCATCCTATAACAGTATTGCATTTGACTCTTTCCTTTGTTCTCAAAAAACCTTCATTCTAGTTTTTTTCCTTAAACATCAATTCTTTGGAATTTCTCACTTGATGTTTGCCTTAGCCTTAAGCTTAATTAACCATTTTTTAAATTAAACCTTTAACATTTTTTTGTGACTTAAGTTGTGGTTTCTTGCTGCCTTGATGGAATTTGTTAAAAAAATGATTATTTTTAACTATGTTAAAAATTTCATTTAAAGAAACCAGCATCTTAAAATTTAGTGCATAAAAGTTTTGGTCAAACAATGTGCATAAAAGTTTTGGTCAAACAATTTTTGTTAGGCATAATTGTTAAAGCGTAACTTTCAAAATTAATTTGCCATATCTGCATACCCGGCAGCTTGGTGCAAAAAAGGTAAAACCTACATGCCCGGCAGTTAAAAAAACAAGTGCAGCATAAATATGTAATAACTGCTGGGTATTTAAATATGAAAAACTACACCCCAGGCAGTAAACTTAATTATTATTTTTGTTATAAAGTAAGTGCTGGGTTGTCAAAATACCAAAAAGTTACAAACTTAGTTAACTGAGTTTATTGTCAGGCGGTGTAGCTTTTTGGTATTTTGAAAACTTCTAAATTTCATTAACTCAGCACTTATCATATAAGAAAATAATAACTGATCATTTACTGTTTTTCTAATATTTTGCTTTATATGATCAGTGCCAGGTTAATAACAAATTTTTCTTATATGATAAGTACCAGGTCAAAATATAAAAAAGCTACACGCCAGATAGTAAACTCAATTATTTATTTTCTTATATGATAAGTAAATAAAATTTATTAAGATTGCATGTCAAGTAAACTTAGTTATTATTGTTCTTATAAAATAAGTGCTAGGTTGTCAAAATATAAAAAGGTTACATGCTAGGCAGTAAACTTGGTTTTATTTTTCTTATTAATAAGTGTTGGGTTGATAAAATATGCAGACACACAATGGCAGTGGACTTGATAATTTTTTTTTTAATTTTAAAATTACTGGGTTGTTAAAATAAGTAAAACCTCGGGCAATCAAAAAATATGCAAGGTAATTTGTTAAGTGCTAAAATAATATCGGTCAATATACACGATCCATTCTACAACTATTACAAAACCAATATTTTGTTTTATGTATTTTTCGTAAGTTAATGCATTTTAAATGGGTCCAAAACAAGTAGCAATCGCAGTGAATGCTCTCTTTATCTTGCATTGTTTTGCTACAAATCAAACAAATCATTTGCTGCTTTTTTTTGTTAATCAAATTTTACAACTTTCCATGCCGTAGGCTCAAAGTACATTTTTACTTTTTCCATATCTAAAGGTTTCTCATCACGAAAAGAATCTGGCATAGAAGTTTGTTTTTTCTAGTTTAGCGAACAAATTAGCTTTTACCTGTGTAAAACTAATTCTACAGCTGGAACATCTACCATACACCTTAAAATGAAGTCTTTTTCTTTAGGCGACAGTTTAATACAAGGTATTGATTTTATAGAAAGTTTTTCTTTAGGGATGCCAATTGCTGTTGTATTAGCCACTTTTGGTCTGTCTTTTTGGTCTGGTTTTCATTTTTGGGAAATCAAAACTTCTAAAAGATCAAATTTTTGAGGACTTTAGGGAACAATTTTATCCAAAAAAAGGGAGGAAGTTTCAACAGAATCTACAGGTTCCTTTGAACTGATGGAGTTTGATTTGATCCTATTAATGTCTGTTTCGTTAACATCATTATCAACTTTAATTAAGTCAACATTATCATATTCCATAAAACTATTATTTGTCAACACCCTTACTTCATCTCCCTTTTGCCATTAAATGGCTTAAAATAACCAGTTCCAATTTTAGTTGTTCTTGCCTTTTAGGTTATCATACCGCCCTTGCTTCCGACAGAAGTTAATAGCTAATAAATTTTTAATAAACTTCAATATTTTTGTGCCTGCGTTTGAGCTTTGATTGGTTTAACATCAAATTCAGAAACAATTTTAACACTTGAAGTAATCTTTGAGAAGTTTCTTGTCTTATGAGATTGATTATAATGCTCCTTAGTCCACCTTCTGTTAACCAGTTTTACATCAAACATAATAAGTAAAAAAAAAATTGCACAGTTGGATTAAATGATAACTTGGTAATGCCGTTTTTGACATAAATCCGCAATTGCAAGAATCTTTAGACAAAATCAAAGATGTGGAATTTTTTAAGGTGTAATTTCTGGTATTGTCTATTTTTTCAAAATTAAAGGTTAAATTATTTCTTTTTTCAAAGAAATAATGAATGAAAAAGCATAAGATGTTAAATGTTCCTTGTATGTCATTATATTAGGATGAAATGGTACAGTTATATCATAACTTGTCACGATATAAATGTATGGTGATGATGATTCCTATCATTCCTGATTGCCCCAAGAAATGCAAAAAATTCTATAAAAAATTGCATCATACCTGTATGCTTTGTACAAAACAACTTTAATTTATTAAACATCGAATCCATATGATTGTTTGTTGTTTCTCCCAGGTTTAAATGAAGATTTTTATAAGCTGCTACCCAGTGGTATTTGATAGGGTCCCAATTTTTCATGAAATATTCTGATACTGCAGTTAGTTTTGTATCTAAAAGCTTTCGTACATTTTGTTCGTAATCAAGAGTTGGCTTTGCGTAAGTGATTGCTTAAATTATTTCCAGACAATGATACCAATTTTCTCACGAGTAATTTCTTTTCAAAAAGAGCGTAAACTGTATTTAAAAAAAAAAAAATCACCATAAATATATTGCAAATTTGTTATTTGTTAAAATTTGTTAAAATATTTGCACTAAAAAAAATTATTATGAACTATTTTCAAACCCAGTTTTGTGTTTCGCTCAATATCAGAGTTCATCAGCATGTCTAGGGTGATATTGTTAAGCATACTGTAAATGCATTAAAAAAATCCAGACTTGGACAGCAAAATAATAAAAACAGCAAATAAAATTCATTCAAAATAAGAACTTAAATTTAAATATATAGTAAATAATACATAATCATCATACTTACCAAATCGTGTTTTAAAAAATGGCTTTAAAAAATAAATCTTACCAATAATACAAACAAATTAATATTATGGCTTCAGGAAAAGCTGTAAAGTTTTTATCCCACATCACCAAATGCATATCTTCCCAATGAATTTGTGCTTTTTAAAAATTTGTACTACATCTAAAACAACTGGCTTTGTTTCTTTGGCTAGAAGTACGAGCGAAAGCTTCTCTGGCTAGAAGTACGAACGAAAACTTTTTTGGCAGTACAAAGAAGAACTTCCACAATTTCACTTTGGTCATCTCCACCTAATAAGACCATTGAATAATGGTCTTATTAGATGGAGATGACCAAAAGTTGATGGTGCTCCAGCGGCAAAATACCCCAAAAAATGCCCAAATTGTTCCTAAATTATTTGGCTTTGAGCGCAAGGTAAATCTCAATATTTTGTAAATTTTTTTTTCTAAAGTGTTTTTTATGGTCTAAATTTTTTATTTAGATTGTTGTGTATCCTGGTTTTTTCATAAGTGTTGTTTAAAATAAAAAAAAAGATTTCGCATAATTTATGCAAAAAAAAAATCTTTTTTCTTTGCGTATTTGCGTAAAATTCTTTTTTTGTGCATTTGCGCTTAAATATTTTTTTGTGAAATTGTTTTTTAAGATAAATAATAATTATGAAAAGACTAGGATACACGACAATCTAAATAAAAACAAACAAAATATTGAGATTTACCTTGTGCTCAAAGCCAAATAATTTAGGAACAATATCGGGCATTTTTCAGTATATTTTGCTGTAGTAAATGTCAATATTTTTATTATTTTTTTTTGTAATAGCATTTTTTTAATATTAGCCCCAAATTTGGCTTTTTGTGTATTTGCGCTTAGCAAATTTTATTTTTTCGAACACCCCTAATATATATATATATATATATATATATATATATATATATATATATATATATATATATATATATATATATATATATATTATTGGGTTTCAATATTTATACTGGGAAATTAATAAGCATATTTAAATAGTTATTTTAATTTGATTGTTAAAATTGTTCCATTTTATCAGAACATTGGTGCTGGTGTTGCTTTGAATTAATTTCAATGACCCAATGGTGAGTCAATGAAATAAACCAGAAAAATTATAGCATACTCTGAGTTCTATTACAATTTTTTTATTTAGAGTGATTTTCAATCAATAACATTACCTATGACATCACCACTTCAAGGTAACTGACTTTACATTTCTTTGTTTTGAGGTTTTTAAAATCTTTTTTTAAGTTGAATCTTTTATTTTTTAGTTTTTTTTTGTTTGAAAATTTATTATTATATAATATATATATATATATATATATATATATATATATATATATATATATATATATATATATATATATATATATATATATATATATATATATATATATGTGATATATATATATATATATATACGTGATATATATATATATATATATATATATATATACATCACAGAAAAAAACACATACTGAAACTTTTTAGTCCCTGTGTAATAAGGTATAATATATATTAAATATTTCTCAACTGGGAGGTAATCCACTGTTATTCAGGGTGGTAGCCCTCCCACCATCACAGCAATATAAAGAAAGCACATAGTTTAACATTCCTTCATCTTGTGCAAGGTATTATGGTTAATAAAATTGATGCAAATGGTTACTCAGCCATTAAAAACTTAGCACCGTCTATCGCACTCCTCGATATCTGGATAATGGAGCCCCTTAACATCATTTCAGAACAGAAAGCTACTATCAACCAAGCCAACCAAATTAAAAAACTTGAACAAAAATTAGCAGTTATTGAAACCAAAATCAACTCTCAACCAGCCACCCAATCAAGCCCACACCAGCCATCCTGGAGTAATATTGTCAGAAACAAGCCAAACTCATCGCCACAAATCGTTCAAGTCCTTATCAAACTAAAGCAAGCAGCTAAACGTGAAAAGAATATAATAATATTTGGTGTCCCAGAACCAGTGTCCGTAGCAAATGTCACTCAAACACCACCATCAGCGTTACCCTGCATCACAGTGATCATAAACGTTATAGGCCTTACCAATGATGATGTTAGTTTCTCCAAGCATCTTAACACAAAAAAAGCATCAAATTGTCAGCCTATTGTTGTAGAATTCAAGAACATTACTAACAAAAAATTAGCTCTGATAAACTCTCGCAAATTTGCTACACATGAGAATTTCAAGACATACAGAGTCAGTCCTGACTTGTCTCCTGCTGAAAAAGAACTTGAGTACCAACTACGTAAAGACCGCAACATTCGTAATGATAAACTACGTAATGATAACCCTGATGCACCCTTTCACTGGGGCATTCGCGATGGAGCAATCATCAAGATCTGCAGTGCCCTTACTTCTCGCTCCACTCCAACTAACTAGCATTAATCTCAACACCAATCGCTTACCAACCATCTGTACCACTAATATGCGCTCACTCTGTAACAAAATTGAGATTTTTAATCAATTACTCATAGATACCTACATTGACATTGCCTGTTTTACTGAAATCTGGCTTAACCTCAGCGGTAAGCAAATTATTCTTTCTCAAATCAATAATAATTACACTTGCATAAGCACTGAACGTCAAGATCGCCTGGGTGGTGGTACTGTTATATTCATAAACAAAAAATACTCAGATAAAATAGAAAAAATAAAATTAACTACAGACTACTCGTTTAACTCGTGTGTACCCAAAATTACTCCCCCGAGGATACTCTTCTTGCCTAGTTATATGTGCCTATATCCCGGTTTGGTCTAAAAGTGAGCAGCACAATGCATCTTATTAACTTGCACAACTCTTTGAACCAGCCATGACTCGTTGCACAATCAGCAATAAACCACTAATATTTCTTGCAGGGGATCTAAATGGCTGCCCTACTGACTTTATTTGTTGTTCTCACCAACTCATTCATCTCAATACACACCCCACCAGAAAAACATCTATTCTTGACATCATCTTGAGTAACGCCCCTAAATGCTATGTGTCGAATACCCTTTCTAGTTTTGATAATTCAGACCACCTTGTTGTAGTTAGTCAACCTCCTCTAAATCTCTATAAATCTACTCGCCCGGTTCCCCACAAGGTTGCTTACCGGTCAGGTAGAGTTGCTGACACTGTTGCACTAATACGATCTACCAATATTGAAATCTTAGATGATTCACCGTATGAAATACGAGTTGCTTGCAACAACTTTTATCATTCTATACTCTCTGCCCAAGACATCTGCCAACCTCTGAAATCAACAACGCTCGTTAACCCTAAGCCTTGGATGACACCATTTATTCAAGGTCTTATAAAAAAGCGTCAACAACTCTTTTTCTCCAAGTACTACAAGGAGTGGAAAGCACTTGCAAATCGAATTAGTAAACTAATTACCAAAAGAAAGAGAATCTATAACAGGCATTTCACTACTGAAAAAACAGATTTTTGGCGTGAAATCAGTCTTGCTGATAAAGGTCAAATCACAACCCCTATCTTTGAGACACTAGCAAACCAATTAAATGATCATTTTCAAAGTGTTTCGACTGGCAAGAAACAACCCAGCCTCTCATGCTTCATTAACCGAGAGGCAAACCCGCCTACTACCCCCATTTTTACCCTTAATAACATTGTCAACCAACTCAGCAAACTCAAACCAGGTTCCTCAGGACCAGATGATCTCTCTCCGTTTTTACTCAAATCTGCTCGCTTTAAAATCGCCTCATCACTCTGCATCCTATTCAACCGCCTCATAGAAAACAGTTACCTACCTGACCAATGAAAATCAGCAAACATAACACCGATTCCAAAAATTTCTAACCCACACTCGACCAATGACTATCGACCAATTGCCATTACATCCGCATTATGTAAAGTTTTTGAACTTATTATTACCATATTCATTGTTCATCGCACCAAGCATGGGTCACAAACAAACAGTTTGGTTTCCTTCCAGGCCGAAGTACAATGGACGCTATTATTCAAATTATGGAGGACTGGAGTCATGCGAAAGATAACAACAAATCAATTTATGCAATATTCTTTGATTTCGAAAAAGCTTTTGATTTTGTCAGTCATGACAAGTTACTGTTAAAGTTAGTGAACATTCTACCTAGCTGGCTCACCTCTTGGATCGCAGCTTACTTATGATCACACTACTGACTGGAAATGTATCAAGCAGGTGTACTTCAGGTTAGTGTTCTAGGTCCAATCCTGTTCATTCTATTTGTTTCCGACATTAACGTCTATTTTCCACCTGAAACCATCCTCGAAAAATATGCTGATAATATGCTGACCTATATAATTAATGATAAAGTTCCTACCAACCTGCCTCAATCAATTGTTGATGGCATCGCTCTTTGATCTAAGGTAAACAGAATGAAACTTAATGGCCCGAAATGTAAAATTATAAGAATTATTCCCAGATGCTCCGAAATTCAAGCTTTCCATCCATTGTACTCATTAATACTGAACTTGAAATAGTCAGCAGCCACAAATACCTTGGAATCATGCTCAATGAGAATATTGATTGGGATGAACAATGGACAAAAGTTCACAACAATATAAAATCAGTACCATATCTGCTCAAACGTCTTAAGCAAATTGGACACACTCAGCCAAACCTTTTACAGGTCTATCGATCTTACGCTATTAGCCACATGATATATAGTGCTCCTATTCTCACTTCGTGCAGTGCTGCTGCAAAAAGAGAAATCTAACATTTTCATAAAAATGCCCCGCAAATTATTGCAATTGATGTAACCAATTCAAGCAGCTTCAATATTATTTTTGACATTGAAGAGTTACTTGACAGGATCTGTATTAATTTACTCAAAAAGATCCTTGCAGACCCATGCCATCCTATAACCACCAAATTAACTCAAACCAACAGCAGAAGCCCTATTAGATTCCTGTATGCTCTTAACACCGCAAAAACTACTACTTACCAAAAAACTTTTATTCAAAAATACCTCCGTATCCTTCGTGATGGCGTCAGTGACCTCTACCTCCCAAGCAATATTGGAAGCTCTACTGCCTTTTCAATGCATAAATAATATGTTCCTCCCCTGTATTCTTAGCGAACTATTAATATTAAAAGACAGATAAAATTGTACAATTCATTACTTGTAATGCTAATCAATTTTAAATAAAGATTTATAAAATAAAAATAAATAAATATATATATATATATATATATATATATATATATATATATATATATATATATATATATATATATATATATATATATATATATATATATATATTAGTAGAAAATCACTTGACCTAAATTTTTTTCATTGAACACTGTGTTTCATCAATAAAGACTCATCAGAAATGAATGATCAAATTAATAAAACTTCAATTTATACCAAAAATAATTTACAGGAAGTCGCAAATGTCTTAATTTCTGTAAATTTTCACACATTTGTGAAATTTGCTGACACTATCATAAAAAGAATTCTTTAGAAGTGATTACTTATGCTTTTTTTTTAAATATTTTTAAAAAGGGGATTTAATGTAACTACTATTTGAGCTCATTTATTTTTATAGTTTTTTAGGAGGAACTTATTTTCGTGCCTACATTTAGAAATTAATTCTGATTTTTTGTTTAATAAGCATTCTTGGTTTGCATGTGTAATTATTTCAAATTTTCCTTGTAGGCATAGTATGCATTTTTTGCATACTATGCCTACAAGATTGGCAAACCGTTTTTTCCATTCACCCTCTATGGTACATTCTTAGAGAAAACAACACATTTATATACCACATTTTTTGATAAACAACTTCCACTCATTGAACAATTGTTTTTTTGTTTACAATTACAATTTTCTATAGTTTTTTCATTTCTTTTTTGTTTAAAAAAAGCGTTATTGTGACCTTTTTTTAATTGCTCTGTTCTTTTAAGAACATTGAGCACTCTATTTTGTACATTTTAAATTTTATTTAAAATACATTTTAAACTTGTTTAAATATATATATATATAAATATATATCTTAATATATATAAAGGGCAATGTGTGTGTGTTTGTTTGTTTGTTCTCTATAGAAATCCAAACCGCCGGACCGATCTCGATAAAATTTGGCATAGGGGTAGTCCTCGAGGGGGAGAAGGTTCTTAGCTGGGTTTTGACCCCGTACCCCGACCCCCGGGGTCAGGGGGGCCCAAAAATGGGCCCCCTGACCCCTGGTTCAAGGGGGCCGATTTTTTTGGCCCATTTTTGGGCCCATTTTTGTGTACAGATATCAGGTAAGCCAGTTTAAATATTGGCCCGGGCAACGCCGGGTAACTCCAGCTATATATATAAAGGGCAATGTGTGTTTGTTTGTGTGTGTGTTTGTTTGTTTGTTCTCTATAGAAATCCAAACCGCCGGACCGATCTCGATGAAATTTGGCATGGGGGTAGTTATCGAGGGGGAGAAGGTTCTTAGCTGTGTTTTGACCCCGACCCCCGGGGTCAGGGGGGATCATTTTTTGGGCCCATTTTTGTGTACAGATATCAGGTAAGCCAGTTTAAATATTGGCCCGGGTAACTCCAGCTAGTATATATATATATATATATAACCATCTTCACTTTCAACAAGGCTGCAAGCAACCACTATTAGAGTTGGAAGTTATTGGAAGAAAAAAAATGAAGTTTATAAAGTAAGATAACCTACCACTGAAGCACTTAGGAACAGGCGCCGTAAAAGGATTAGACTTAATTAAATGACGAGTAACACAAGAATGATTTTCAGTAGATGGCACAAGAGACACTAGTCCTTTAAAGCATAGCCCTTTATAGTATTTAAATAAAAAAAAGAAAAGGGAAGCAATATTAAAACAGTGTGACAATAGTTAAAGGTTGGATGCAACACCAGGTCCAACTATGTTTGCAATGCATTTTCACACTTTGTCTAAAAAAGAAAGGGCATCATTTAAAAATCCACTCCAGATATGGTAACAGTATCCATACAAGGACGGATTGGAGATTCATAAAGATAAAGAATAGAATCAAGTGTAAGAAAGAGGTGAGCACAATAAAGAGATGCAATCTTAGCAGGTGCTAATTTTGCAATGGATTTGGTATATGGTTTTCAAAATAGATCGGAAGTAACTGTTAATCCCAGAAGACGAAGGCTAGATGACTCATTACCATTGTAAATATAGGAAGATCTAGATTGTCGCGATAATGATTAGTTGAAAAAAATTGAGTTTTATCTTTTGAGAGTTATAGTTTATCAGCCATTGAGAGCTCCATGCTGTAGCAGAAGTGAGATCCTTTTCAAGCTCGAATCCCCCCTTCAAACAATCAGAGAGTTTTGGCTTCTTATCAAGACAAGAATAAATGGTAGTATCATCAGCAAACAATGCCACCATAGATGTGAGATTTTCTGGGAGATTGTCAATGTAAATTAAAAAAAGTATTAGCCAAGGATAGAACCTTGCGGAACCCCTGAAGTTACAGGAAATGAAGAAGATCGCTGTCCATCAAGGACAACTTTTATACTGCGATTGGTAAGGAAGGATTCAATAGTCTTAAAGATTTTACCTGATACACCATAAGAAAAGAGTTTATGGAGAAGACCAGCATGTCAAATTTTAGCAAAGGTTTTAGAAATGTTGAGAGTGATAGCCTTATCCTCTCCATATTAGGTAATGCACCCTAAAACCTAATGGTTATTACCGTTAACAAATCAGCACTGGAATGAAAAGGTCAAAACTCGTATTGATGATCAGAAAGTAAGTTATTAGATTTAAAATGAGAGATTAAGTGTTTCTTAATGAAACAATCAAAACCTTCTTTATAATAGGCTATATATATATATATATACATATATATATATATATATATATATATATATATATATATATATATATATATATATATATATATATATATATATATATATATATATATATATATATATATATATATATATATATATATACATACATATATATAGATAGATAGATAGGCCACAGCAGTCTTGCCCACACTCCCCTAAAACAATTTACTGGAGCAATTTACAGCTCTCGCAAAAGTTTTTTTTTTTTTTTCTTTCAATAGTTTAATTATCATTGTAACTAAAATGAAAAACGCAAAGTCAAAAAAATTTAGTTCACTGGATAATAAACAGGCACGGTTTTTGCAAAAAAAAATTTTACGTCTAAAGAATTTTTTCACAGCCCAATAAATGACGCTTGTTATATGTTTTTATATATACATAACTTACAAACACCATGAGCTGGCTACACTGTGATACATCTGTGCTCTTGTCCAGTTGCCTACTGAATGGAAATGGCAAAGAGTTAAGTTCATTAATGATCTGTTGCAAAACATTAGAAGACATTTCAACAATTCTAGAATGCATGACATCATTTGACAAAGGCACCGCTTCAACTTTCTTTCTTTGATCTCTACCACAAATGAGACCTACTATGTGCCATAGCTTGTGGATTTGGGCCCCCCCAAAACTAGCCATTACGGCCCCAATTTTTTTTTTTCTAAAAATGTGGATAAACTTTACAGATTACTTTAAAACAGCTGGGTACCTGACATATTTTAACGTCGCCGTTCATAAGACTAAATGCAATCAAATTAACGCTTAAATTCAATTAGATATATTTTATAATTGTTAAATTGATATAGAGTTACTAGTGTAAATACAGTAAATGTATTACGCAGATAATAGAGGAATGTCGCAAACCATTAAAAAAAGGGTTTGCGACGTGTTTTCATGCTTGCAAACTCATTTATTATGCCTTCATAACTTAATGTTCTTGCAACCTCGTTCTCAATAGACAGCATTGCTAAGGAAGACAAACGTTCATCAACCATTGTTGACCTATTTAAAAATACAAAGAAATAAAGCTACACGTATTTATGTATAATGAAGCAAGATTATTTATACTAACCTATGAAATGTTTTAATTAGTTTTAACTTGCTGAAGCTACATTCTGCACTTGCAACAGTAACTGGTAAAGTAAGAATTATTCGTAACGCAATAACTAGATTGGGATAAGTTTCTTGCAGCTCTTCTTTGTAGATGTAGTTTAGGAAGTCATATGCAGATTTTAGGAGAGCATTTTTTTCCTCCTTTATAACTATGACAAAACGTTTTAACTCCGATTCTAAATCCTCAGAATCTATATCAGCAAGCTTTATTTGCAAATTTTTGCAATAAGCAGACAGAGAATTTTCATTACAAGCTTTGATAAGACTCTCAGATCGGTAAAGAAAGTCATAAAGCTTTGTGACAATGCTGATCTGTTCAAAACGCTCTTTTACTGATGCAATTGACATATCAATTAGTGGCAAAAAGAAATCTGCTTTATACTGATGTTCAGGATGCCAAGTGTGATCAGCACACTCGTATGAATAAATCGATTTTTTTTTTCGTGAACGCACCATCGAAAAAACCTTTTCAATGCCCAATACTTCTGCGATTTCTGATGCCTTAACACGTGCGTCAGAAAATCCATTTTCGCGATACTCATAAAGAAACGCTTTTGTTGCATTTATTTCACTAGCTAATATGTCGAGAGAGGTTGCAGAAGACTGAAGCAGCTTACTTGATTTGTTAATTTGAAATAATACGTCATACCAAATAATGATTGATAATAAGAAAGGCCATGTTCTAATAAATTCTGTCAGCAATCGTACTTCTGTGGAAGTTGCCTTATCTCTTTTTTCTAAGGCATGTTCTTCCAATTTTTCAAGTTCCTCTAAGATTTCTTTTAAATAGAAGCGAAGTGGTTTAACACAGTTTATTCTACTTTCCCATCTGGTATCTGATTGTGGCTTGACTGAAATTGCCACGCATGATTTCCCATATAGGAGGAGACGATGAAAAGAGCGTGTATAACCTTGAAAGAACACCAAAAAAAGAAATTGCACTGATGGATGATAGTGCACCATCAACAATAACAAGATTGAGTGAATGGTTAGCACATGGAACATATAAGGCATTAGGATTCATTTCCAGAAACCTTGCTTGAACACCTTTTACTTTTCCTTTCATATTAGCACCATTATCGTAAGATTGACCTCGGCAGTCTAAAATATTTAGATCCCAATTTTTTGCCTGATTTAAAAATGCATTGAAAAGCCCTTTTCCAGTGGTATCATTTACTGTGAGATATCCAAAGAAATTTTCGGAAATGTTGATACCTACTCCAGGAGTGCATGTTACTGATCGCAGAATAATGCTCATTTGTTCTTTGTGCGAAACGTCTGGCGTACAATCTAAAATAATAGAATAGTATTTTGCCTTTTTTACCTTAGAAAGGTTTTTGGATTCAATCTCCCTGGCTAAAAGTCTAATCAACTCGTTCTGTGTGTCATTGCTCAAGTAGTGCTCCTTGGTTTCTTTGTCCTGAATTCTTTGGATAAGCTCATTAAGAACGGTATCATACTTAGCCAGTAATTCAAACACCCCAAGAAAGTTTCCATTGCTCTTTGAACCAATGGCTGTGTCTGAACCACGGAATGCAAGATTTCTTGCAGAAAGAAATAAGGTAATGTCTAGTATCCTTTCTAACACAGCCCTCCAAAATATCCGCTCTTTATGAAGCAACTTTTGTTGTTTCTCGTCTATGGTAGCTTGATTTGCAATGCATGCTTTACCAAAATTGAGGAAAAAGAAATTAATTAAGAAAAAAAAAGTAACAAAGCAATAAATTAAAGAAAATATCAGTTAACCTTTTCGTAAAGTCATCCATTGTTCAAAGCACTTGAAATGTGCACTGCATGTTTCGTGTTCCTCAAGTTTTTTTGACAAGCCTTCCCAAGTGTTCATTCCTTGCCGGAATGGTGAAGAAGTTATCCCAAAAAGTTTGCAACAAAAACAAAACACTTTATTGCTGTTCAAAGAATATATGAGCCATGTGCGTTCAAAGATTTCTCCATTCTTCATCTTCCGGTTATAATAGTTCAGTGAAAATCGTCTTCTTTCTAAATTGTATGGAAAATCAATTTCGATCTTTTTGAAACCACGTTTAACAAAGTCACACCTCTGTGCGTCAGAAACATTATCTGGCCAGCTTAGTGGCATCACTTTTCACTTTTTTCATACCAATAATTATATCGTGATATACTATTGAAATATAATTATAAATTTTTGGAAACCTTCATTGTTTTGTTTTTTTTATATATAAGAAACTAACAAAGCAAAATAATAATAATAATAATAATAATAGTAATAATAATAATAATAACAAAAAAATCAGTTCAATGATAATGGCCTTATAACCATTTGAACTTTAAAATAAACAAATGCAAAGCGTAACAGTTTTCCAATGCTATACATTTGTTTCTTTAAAAACAATGCGTATGATTTAATTGAAACAAATAATAGACTTTTTATTTCATAGTATTAAAGCAAAAGTAATAACATATAGCATAGTAATAAAATAAATTATTACCAAGATAAATTGTGAATCGCCAAAAATAAAAAACGATTTATAATTTATAAATAAATAAACATTGAGATATGTAATCTAAATACAAATAATAACATATTCGCACCTAATAAAATATGCGAATTATTTCTTCGCACGATTGACTGCTGCTTAATGGTTTCTCTTTAACTGTTTGACAGATTTTTATAAAGCTCGCGTTTTTCATAAAATTCGGACCTCGGGAGTTAAACATTTTTTTTCTTTTTTTTCTACATGAAAAATATTATTGCTTTTTTCACGCTTGCTTAATTTTGGTAATATCGTGTTTAAAAGGCCATGTTTTTTTATTAATAGTAACAGTATATATATATATATATATATATATATAATATATATATATATATATATATATATATATATATATATATATACAAATATTCTTATTATAAAAAATACAAAAAAAAATAACTTCAAATAACAAAAAAGGCCCCTAAATACTGCCCCCCCCCCCCAGTTGGGGGTGTGGGGGAGCCTAGCCACGGCTCTGCTACTATGTCTAGTAAACTTTAGAAATCATGGCCCAAAACCACCAAATTTAACATTTCCCCTAGCTCTAGGAATTGATGTCTGTTGAGGTCATTGCTTAAATATTTTTTTAAAATGCGGTAGTGGTGTAGTGGTAGAGCGCTCGCTTTATAAGCGAGAGGTTCCAAGTTCGATCCCCATCACATCCCTGGTAGTACTGCGCTCAACTTGTTTCTTCGCGCAGCGGCCTTGTTTGTCAAGTTTCGTGTTTCTGAGTTATAGAGTTGAGAGAGGGTTATAGCCACAATTAAGTAGCCTCCTCATTTGTAGTGGCTTTCTGGGCCTTGGGGAGGTGAATTAACACACACAAAAAAAAAATGTATATTATTGTTACATTATTATTAAATGTTACATATTGTTACATTCTGAAAAATTCAGACAAGCTCACATACCTCTGCGCCATCAAAAGCACCTATTGCAACATCAAACAAACCACTGTTCTTTTTAATCTTATATATATGTATATTTGTATATAGGTATGTGAGCTTGTCTGAATTTTTTTTCTTTTTCAGCTATCCCAGCATTATAACAAAACAGATTTTAGCTTACACTGAGATCATGGGTTAGTGGTTTTTAAAAGAGCTGGTAGCCACCTCATGGATACAACAAAAAAACATATTATTATTATTTTTAAAATAACAAACTTTTTATCTCTATACAATCTAACACAAAAGTTGTGAACTTCCTTGATGTAGCACCTAACCTCAATGACCAATATTATTTTAACCAGATGCAGTTACATATATTGTTTTTTTTAGATTCAGTTATATCCGGAAAAAAATTGTTAAATAATGATGTTTTATATTAACCAGATGTAGTTTCATACATGGTTTTTTTAATGTTCAATGACCCTTAACAACATCTTTAGGAAGATTTAACCTAAAAACCTGGAAATTCAATGACCCTTAACAACATCTTCCTAAAGATGTTGCTAAGGGTCATTGAATTTCCAGATGATATTAGGACAGATGTTGTTAAATCTTCCTAAAGATGTTGTTAAGGGTCACTGAATTTTCAGATGATATTCAAGAGACAAGATGACAATATTCAGGGACAGATGTTAAAGTTAAATAAAATACAGATGATCTAAGACAAAAGTGTACATATGATCTTGGACTACTCTACAGATGTTGTTGGACAGATATAGTAATCTTTTACCTGTTATACTGAACATTTAGTTGTTGTACTGATCATTTGGTTGTTGTACTGAATATTTAGTTGTTGTACTAAATACTTAGTTGTTGTACTGATCAGATGTAATGATTTGACTATTAGCTTTTTATAGATATTTACAAACTAATAATTTTAGTATTTTTAATTTTTTTAATTTTATATACACATTATTTTCCGGATAAAATAATAAATAAAAAATATAAATAATAAAATAATAATAATAATAAATAATGAAAAATAAAATATCATATAATGATACTTACAGTATTATAAAAAGTAATTATTGTCTTTTCTTTCCATAACTTTTCTTTACTCATTCCCAGTGTATTATATATATTTTCCTTTTTTTTTTCTTATTCTTTTTTAGTGGATTATTATTTTTAAATTTATAGTTTTTTGTTTCACTACTAAACTATTTTACTTAGTTTTATAGTTATGTATTGTTCAAATAATATTTCTTTAGAACACTGTTTGCTTGTCAAACTTTTTTATGGAGAACAGGAGATATATCGAAAACTAGTGAATAATCCTTGCGGTTTAAGAATCGCTTTTAATCCTCCTTCCCTTCTGCCAGAAAATATTATTTCAGAGGAAACATCTAATTTACGTAGTATATTTGGTCCAGAAAAAGCAGAACAGATTTACTTTCCACCTATCAATAACGTAATGATAATGAAAATTTTAGAAAACATGCCCCGTGGACTTGTTCTGCAAGAACGTGATGGGTGTATTTATGCGACTCGACTCTGTCGGGCAAGAGTTTTTTACTCAAGCTTGATTGCACCCGCCTATGGAGCGAACCAGCTGCTTCGAGAACACACTACCTCCGTTTTTGACTATACGGGCGACTTTCTTCCCAGGCTAAATTTATTTACTCAAGGAGGAGGATCTATGCCAACTGCCGAAATATATTTTTCATTTGGGCAAACGTGGTCACAAGATCGACCTTTAAAAAACAACTTTGTTTATATTAGCATAACCCATTCTTTGGCGTATCAACGTTTGTCAGAAATCCAAAATTTAGGAACTGAGATTCAGGCTTCGGAACCTAACTCTAACGATTTAATTGCTCAGCATTTTGCGGACTTAAGTATAGCCCAAAATTTAAATTTTTGATTAGAGTTTTTTGTTTTGTTTATATATATTTTTAATGAGGTTTATATATATATATATATATATATATATATATATATATATATATATATATATATATATATATATATATATATATAAATTTGCGGCGCCCATCCTGTGCGGTTGGATAACTTCAAGCCATTTTTGTTTTGGTTAAGGGTTATATTTTTATATTAATCATATATTAGTTATAATTAATTTTGGATAAATTAATTAAAAATAGCACACTAGTTTTTAATTACATTGAAAACATTTAAACAATAATATCTTAACTAGATAACACTATTTGCTGTAAGTGAAAAAATAAATAGACAAACAAGTTTAACTTGACTAGAAGATTTTGTCAAGTTTTACAAGTATTAAGATTTACTCATTTTTGTATAAATTTATCAAGTAAATTTTAGTCAACATGTATGTGTATATTTATGTATACATATATTCACACACACACACACACACACACACACACACACACACACACACACACACACACACACACACACACACACACACACACACACACACACACACACACACACACACACACACACACACACACACACACACACACATGTACGTTTATATACGAATGTATATATAATATGTGTACGCGTTTTATATAAATACGTCGATATACATATTAATATATTTATATACTTACACATGCATATATATGCATACTTACATATATAAGATGTATACATCCTATACCTTTGTATAGACTTTATACATGTATAAGTATGAGTTGTATGTTGACATGAGTAATGTATACATATACGTATCTACCTTTTTTTTTCGATTTTACATACTTCAGTATATAATAGTTTAAGACAATTAGTTTGATTATATTATTGGTTTTTTAATATAAATAATTTTTCGCTTGCGCATTATTCGTCCTCGTGCATTTAAAAGAAATTTTATTGGCAAAGATACATTAGCTAAATTTGTCATGTCGACACCATTTTGAAATAATTTTTTTTTTAAGTTTTGTTTTAAGCCCCACATCTTAATCGCATAAACATAAACAACTTTGTTAAATAAACATCTCAGGTTAATTATATATAGATGTATGTATATTTTTAAAGTGAGTAATTTTTTAATACGTCTTTTAAATTCATGATAATTGCATAAACTATTTTTATACGCTATGATGATGTATTACCATTTAACTATTTCTCTTCATTTTGAAATCTCACGTCATTGTGCATTTGAGTTTTTAAAAAAAACGCATATTGTTAAAGATAATTTTATTTTAATCTCGCGTCATTGTGCATTTGAGTTAAAAAAAAAACGCATGTTGTTAAAGATTGTTTAAACTTTATCTGAATTTCGTACCATGCATGCGTCATGGCACGTATGCATATATTTAAGTCTGTCAAGGCTCTAAATTAGTGTTTAAAGAAGGTTATTGATCTTCTTCAGAGCATCTCATATAATAAGATTTTCGATACTAACACGAGAACTAAGGCAATGTTACTTCAGAAAAAAGTAACAACTTTTGATTTTATTATTCTTTTCTTTATGAAGATTATCATTGAGAAGATAAAAATAATAGCAGAAATCTTAGTAAGTCCAAACTTTAATGTCATTGACAGTATTAATGTAATTGAAAGCACTGCCAAGAACCTACTAAATATCATTAACGACACAGATGCTATGAATGGATTTGTGCAGTAATATTTTCTAGGAAATTACACATTGATACAGAAAACGATTACGGACGACACAATATATTAACAGCAATGGAGATAAAAGCTTTTTATCGGAAAGAATTCAAAAAGGTCATAGGCTCTTTAACCATGGGTTTAACCGAAAACTCTGCGGTTTTAAAGGAAAGAGTCGTTTTTTATAAGAATGAGGCAAAATCAGCGACTTGAAATAGTCGAGTTATTGAATTTTCTTGAAAATTTCAGAGATTTCTTCAAATTATTTCATAAGAAAAACCTGAAAATTTGAGACCATAGTTCAAAGCAGTTCAAGTTACTGCGATTTGAATTTTCATAAAACGTTCACTATGTCGTTTTTCAAAGTTTTACATGTTTCGATGTAGCAACTTCATGCAGTTAAAAAAGTTGTTTGAAATGAGAGGAAGTGTTGATTTTTTATAAACGAATATAACAACAAGTTTTTAGGAAAAAAATGGAGTTATTAAAATACCTGCAACACACTTTTTCCCGTTACCCAAAACTACTGTAAGGGGCCTTCAATAACGCAAATTCTGTACTTTTGAGCACCAATTCTCTGGTTAGTCAAGGCTAATATAATTTTTTAAGAAGAAAAACTTTTTTTCTTTTACTGCAAATATTGTCGAACTTATTCAAAACTCAATATTCACAAAACACAAGGAAACACTCAAAAAACTTGGAATGTGATTAACCAGATAATTGGTAAAAAAAGATGTTCTAACAATAATTTGCCACAAAAACTCATAATTGATGGGGAAATGATCAGTAATAAAGAAACCATCGTTGAAAAGCTCAACGACTATTTCCTTGAAGTTGGCTCAAATTTAGCAAGTAAAATCCCAAAAAACACCACAAATTTCAAATCCTATATAAAACCAACCAATATATCTATGAAAGAAGTAAGTTTAAATATAACTGAGGTGCGTAATGCGTACAACAGTCTGAAAAATAATAAATCCGCTGGCATTGATCAAATTAGCGTGAACGTAGTTAAAGCAATCTTCGATATCACAGAACCATCTTTGTTTCATATTTTTAACCTTTCAATACAATCCGGTATTGTACCGGAGAAATTAAAAATTGCTAAAATATCACCTATTTTTAAAACTGGCGATAACACAATTATGTCAAATTATAGACCTATTTCTGTCTTACCATGCTTTTCAAAATTGTTAGAACGTATTATGTATGATAGGCTTAATAAATATTTAACCAAAAACAAAATACTGTATAATAAACAATTTGGATTCAAAAAAAACATTTAACGGATCATGCAGTAATCGATTTAATAAATTATATATCCGATGGGTTCAGTAATGATTGTTATACACTAGGAGTTTTTATTGATCTGTCAAAAGCATTTGACACAGTTGGCCATGACATACTTATAGAAAAACTAGAACTCTATGGAGTATTAAACAATAACCTACTCTGGTTTAAAAATTACATGTCAAACAGGAAACAATACATAGTGTATAAAGAAAATGAAAGAGGAAACAAAGTTATAACTTGTAGTGTTCCCCAGGGATCCATCCTAGGACCACTATTATCCTTGTTGTACATTAACGATTTATATTTAGCTTCAAAGACTTTAAATCTTATTTTGTTTGCTGACGACTCTAATCTTTTTTACTCAAATAAAAATATAAATGATCTTTTTAAAATATTTAATGAAGAACTAATAAAAGTTAATGATTGGATTATTTGTAAAAAACTTTCATTAAATGTACTGAAAACTAAATTTTTGTTGTTTCATAAACCTAGTAAGAGTGATCACCTCCCTCTAAAATTACCCAATCTCTTTATGAATAATTCAGTTATTAAAAGAGAATCAAATGTAAACTTCCTGGGAATAATATTAGATGAAAATATATCATGGAAATCTCATATTAAATCTATTGAAAATAAAATTTCCAAAAATATTTCTGTTTTATATAGAGTTAAACCATTTCTTAATATCAAGTCTTTAATAATTATATATTTTCCATTTATCCATAGTTATCTATCCTATTGCAATATTGCATGGGGAAGTAGCAACTATGGATCTTCTGACTCTTATTTTTCATTTAAATATGTTGTTATTGAAAACTTATGCTATTTTAATATCTTATTATAAGTTTTATAATATCTTTGTAGAAATATATATATATATATATATATATATATATATATATATATATATATATATATATATATATATATATATATATATATATATATATATATATATATATATATACTTTTATGTTTAAAGTTTTTAAATTGTAATATTAACTGACGGCTTCAATGTTAACGGGGCTCGGTGATAAGACAGTATGTCTTCTTCTTGCTCCGGGCCATTTATTATATATGTAAACGATTTTTCTCATTGTAAATAGTATTATACGGCAAAATAAAATTAAAAAAAAAAAAAAAAATATTCGTCTAAAAATCATGTCAAAACTTTACTTGCTTTAAAAATGATAAGATTTACGCTAACTTTGAGAAGCAAAAGATCAATGTGCCAACGAGCTATTGAATTACAGTTTTTTGAAAATGGTTTATACACCTATATACTTTTAAAAAATTAAAAGACTTCAATGGGTGGTTTTGCTGAAATAAAAATATCTTTAATTCAAAAAGACTTTTGACAGTAAAAAAACAGCCATAAAAGCACTATGAAATCTACAAATGAATCTATAATAAAAAATATTAGTTTATTCTTTAAAGCATTTGTTTATCATTTCCATATCGTCTTTGCTAAAAACGAAATGCTCCATAAGTCCTTTCTCAGGAATGTTTGATATCTAGTGGATGTTACACCAGTCTTCAATAGATTCTTGTTTCGGGTATGGCCAATAAAAGGCTTTATCTGATATAACCATAAGGTTGATAAGCACATCATCATCTAGTATTGCTGTTATTTGGCCAACAGAGTGATTTGTTTGATTTTCAAAACTCCTTGCTACAGGAACAAACTTCCCTTACGTTTACATTATTTAGTTTCTCAACATTGGCCAAAATCTCGTCAACTACATTTTCAGTGTCATTTGCAAATATGCATTCTTCTAATTCTTCTGTAAAGTCCTCAATAGCTTTGACTTAATCAAATTTTTTAAGCAAACCTTGCTGGTGTTTTTTGGACATTCTGCTAAATGAAGAGAAAATTTGCTGTCTACTAAAATATTGAGTAGGAATAAATGATTTGACACCTTTTTTATCTTTCTTTGTCCTCATTTTGAAGAGAACTTTTTCTGGTGTTGTTTTATGTCCTGTTATTTCTTCAGCTACGAATTATACATATAAAAATTTTTTCTGCTGGGTTGTAAATTTTGTATGCCTATGTAAAGGTCAAGCTTATCCTGTAACATCAATATTGCGCTCAAATTTAAATTTACTTTGAGTAACTATTGCTTCGGCATCAATTCCTATGAGAGATTTGGAGTTGGACAAACAAATAAGCAAACCAGCATGATAAATATAATAATAATTAAATCCATTAGTAAATTCTGATGGTTTCGAAGGTCAGCTTCAGTATCAAAAAATATAAGACATGACGGCTCACTGCAGTATACACCAGTGTTAAGACACCTATCTTTTCGTTTCTTTTGATTTCTATTTGTACTAAAATTTTCTCCACCATCAAAAGGTTCTATCTCTGTTAAACCAGAAACGAATTCTAATCCTGAAAACTGAACTTTTACCACAATTAAAGTCATTGATAATAAAAAAACATCATTTTAGGTGGTTAAAAACCAACAAAAGAACTTGGGTTCAACAGTACTGATATACACAACGAAACTATTAAAGTTTGTAAAAACTTCAAGGTACTTTTTCCTAAGTTTAGATTTGTCACAAGTTTATTGACTCCTGCATTCTGTTCAATGAAGAGTACAAGCAGGACCTTAGTATGTCAAATGTTAAAATAATTCGATAACATATTGTAAAATGGTTTAAAGATAATAAATGACATTATTAAAGTCTACATATTATTTATGTCAGTATTTTTAGACCTACAAATAAAAAGAAAACTTACCAATTTTTAAAAGCATAATAGCATCACATAAAAAAGTAACCGGTTTATGATTTTTGCTTTAAATTATTCATAAAATATTATATTTTCAAAAAAAGTAAAAAATTTTGGTTAAAGATCTGGCGTCGAACTTCGGACCTCTGGATTCTGAGCCAGATCTCTAACCACTGCGCCACGGCTGCTCAAATTTTGTAACTTGTATTAACAAAACATAGCTTGCTTTACATGTATGCAAAATATTCAATTCAAAAAACGTCTAAAAGTTCTACCAATTCATAGTGAAGTTGTATTAGTCCAAAAAAATGTTACAAGTTACAAATCCAATAAACTTTACAAACCATTCTGACAGCAGATAAGCAGGTTAAAATTTTAACGATATAAAATAGTACAATATAATATGGAAAATATTATTGAAATTAAAGCTTTAAAAAGAGTACAACATCGCTATACTAGAAATAATTTTTTGTTGAGGAATTTATTTGGTATATATATATATATTTATTTGGTATATATATATATATATTTATTTGGTATATATATATATTTATTTGGTATATATATATATATATATATATATATATATATATATATATATATTAATTTGGTATATATATATATATATATATATATATATATATATATATATATATATATATATATATATATATATATATATATATATATATATATATATATATATATATATATATATATATTAATTTGGTATATATATATATATATATATATATATATATATATATATATATATATATATATATATATATATATATATATATATATATATTTAATTATAAATAATAATAATATTAATTTGGTGAACGTAGAAAAACAATACCCAGTTGACTGCAAATCAGTATGCTGCAATTAGTTAAGAAAGTGGTTGGCAAGCTGTTGAAGATTTGGCATTTGAGGTTTTTGGGGGTAAAAATTTATTAAGTCATTCAATGGCATGAGTTCAATATAATACAGCCAAAGGTAGCATTTTTTTTTTTTTTTATTATTATTATTATTATAAATTTCGTCGTTAATAGTATTTACAATGACAATGTTCATGAATAAAAACAATATATGACCGGGGCAAAAAGAAGACTATAGTTGCCTTATCACTAAGCCCCGTAATAAATATACCGTAAATTACAATGCTAATAAAAACCGTAAAAGTTACATATGCTATAAATTATTTTTTTTTATTAACGCTTAAGTTTACTTTACTTACTAAAAAGACCAAATATAAAGAAGAAAAAACAAACAAACAAAAAAAGACAAAACAAAAAAAATAAAATAAACAGAAACAAGACTAGAGACAAGATTATTTATCATATTTATGTATTTAAATAGACAATCTTAGTTATAAACAATTATTAATACTAAATTATTAATAATAGTACTCTCATTTTAAACGCTTCAGAAGAAATTTAGTTCATTGTGATTTAGTAAAAGATTTTGCTTAAGTTTAGTTTTAAATTGATTAAGCGAAGAATGTGTTTTAAGATCATTTTTTAAAAGTGTATTCCAGAGTTTAGGTCCTCGGTTTGTGATTGAGTATTTAGTGGCAGAATAGAAGGTTTTGGATTGAGTATAGTTATTATTTGAAAATCTTGTGCTGTATATATGATTTGTTTTTTTAAATAAAGAGTTGAATAAATATGGTGCTATTTTTTTATCAAGTTTAAACATAAATATAAGAACATGATAGAGATTTAATTTATAAATATTTAGAATATTAAGTTTACTAAACAGTATTTTTGAATGAGAGAAGCGATTTTCATTTGTAATAATCATAATGGCGTGTTTTTGTTTACATAGAAGTTTACTTAGCTTTGTAGCATTGGTGCTGCACCAAGCAATGTTAGCATAGTTTAGGTAACAGTGTATAAATGAAAAGTATATATGTATTTAAGACAAGATTGGTTTAAGAACTGTTTAGCTTTATACAATATACCAATACTTTTAAAAACTTTATTCTCAATAACACTTATATGTTCTCTCCATGTAACATTTTCATCGAGTATTACGCCCAAAAACTTTAACGATATTTCCCTTTTAATAATTCATAAAAAAAAAATGTTCCACTTAAACTTCCAAATTCTTTTTATCAATAAAAAGATTTGGAAGTTTAAGAGGAGTATTTTTTTTTTATGAACACGATGGAATAATGTGTATTTAGTTTTAGTAATGTTTAAAGATAATTTATTGGCTTTAAACCATTGGGTTAGGTTATCAAGTTCTTTGTTAACTGTTAAAAATAAAATATTAATGTCTTCATGAGAATAAAACAAATTCGTATCATCGGTGAATAAAATTGTGTTTAAAATATTAGAAAACTTATATAAGTCATTGACATAAATTAGAAACAAAAGGGGCCCTAGAATTGATCCCTGGGAAACACCGCATGTAATAATCATATTATCCGTTTTACCACCATCGTAAGAAATATATTGCTTCCTATTAGACAAGTAACTTTTAAACCAAACCAAGTTAGAATTTTTGATGACATAGAACTCGAGTTTGGACAAAAGAATTAAATGATCGACAGTATCAAAGGCTTTACTTAGATCTATGAAAACACCTAAAGTATATTTTTTTTCATTGAAACCTTTAAATATATTGTGGACAAGATGTAAGATTGCGTGATCAGTAGAATGATCAGATTTAAAACCAAATTGTTTATTGTACAAAATATTATTTTAGATTAAGAAAGAATAGAGTCTATTATACATAATTTGTTCAAGAGCTTTTGAAATACATGTAAGAACAGAGATTGGCCTATAATTAGTAACGTCACTAGGATCGCCTGATTTGAAAATAGGGACCACCCTAGCAATTTTTATTTTTTCTGGAAAAACTCCCTCTTTTAAAGATAAGTTGAAGATACACAAAAGCGGGATTGTAATCAGTTTTATTGAATTTATAATGATGTTACCACTTATATTGTCGACACCTTCACTTTTTTTGGGCTTAATTGAAGAAACTGCGCATTGTAATTCTTCTTCAGTTAGAAGAAGAATTAAAATGCGCATTATCATTATTATATATTATCATTAGGCATAATATTAGTTTTATTAGAGACTAAGTATGCATCAAAGTTGATCTTAGAGGATTCAATTTTTGATGCTAAAGACGGTTAATAAAAAATTTATTAGGTGCTTCAGCCACTAATTCTTTTTCTATAACATAGTTGTCTTTGAATTTAAGAATTTATGGAAAATTATTCTCTCTGGATTATTTTTATCAAAAACTTCGTTAATTATGCGCCAAGTACTTTGAGGATCATTTGAATGCTTTTTTAGTTGATCTGAATAGTAGTTTTTCTTTTATCTTTTTATAATTGACTCAAAAAGTCGTTTGTAGTTTTTATAATTGCTTTCATAACGTAGGGTTTTTTTTTAAGAAATTTATTATATAATCTTTGTTTTATTTTAGAAGATTTAAGGATACCCTTAGTTATCCAAGGATTTGATAACGTTTTTGATTTAACTAATTTTGTAATTTCAGGAAATGCTTTGTTATAATATTTATAATATTCTGATATAAATATATCGTAGGCTTTATCAGCGTTTAGATTCAATAACAAGTCATCCCATTTAACACATTTCTAAGCCAGCTTTGGACTCAAAGAAGGTTTAGGACATGTTAGGTGTTGATTTTATAATATTTTATTTGGCACCACTATTTTCCCTTGTTTTGTATAATGAGTATAATATATAACTTTTAGTTTGTTCATGTTTTTGTTTTCAGACTTCTTAGCTGAGCGATTTCAAAGGAAAGATTCTGTTATGTTTAGAAAAGCAATTACTGCAAAGTGCAATGATGAAAGCAAACTTGCAAAACGAAACATTGATGTTTTTAAGAAAACAATTCTTGATAGAGAACATTATTTTAATCACAACAATAAATTATATATTAAATAACAAAAACTGCGTCCCGAATTAATAATCTGTTGTTCTTTTTCTTTTTTGTGTGTGAGCTTAGTTCATTGATTTTAATTAAATTAAAAACTAAAAGATAATGTATGTAAAAATACCCTAGACGACATTCCTATTAAATATTCTTTGACAACTGCAAATAGAAATCCGATGAATTCCTGTACATATAAAACTATAAGATACTATTATCTTATAGTTTTATATGTACAGGAATCCTACTCATGCTTGTTCCAAAATCTTATAGAAGTTTTTATTCTATAAGACATTAAATGAACAATTTCCTGTTGTTTTATATGTACAGAGATTCTACTCAATTGATTAGAATTTCTGTTAATATAAAACTATAGGATATTATTCATTCGGTGTCTTATAGAATAAGACTCCTATAAGATTTTGGAACAGGATTTTAGAGGAATCCTATCCTAAAGAAATTCCTATAGGTTATATTTGATTGCATTATCCAATAAAAATACTGTTCAAATTTCTTATAGGAATGTCCTATATCCATTTTATAGGATATCCTGTAAGACTTTTTGACTTGGGTAATTTTCAGGTACCAAAAACTTTGTTAAAACAATCCGAATTCTCAATAACATACCGAGGACAACATTTGTGAAACTCATTTCTCCCAAATAATTGTAAAACTACAACTTCAATTCAAATTTATAAAAGTATCTTGAAAAAACAGTTACTTGATTATGACGTATCTCAAATTCTATTTTATTTTCAAAACATCTTCTTTTGTTTTTCAACTTTTCGTTTAGTTAAAAAGCGATATCACCCTTTACATCATTACTTATCTTTAAACTTTAGTTTTTATTTTGTTTTAAGTTGTAATTAAGTTAAATTAAAAAAAAAACAAAAGGAACACTTTATTTAATATTATTTTACTGAGACTGTAATATTTTTTTTTTAAATAATAGCTTATTATTTGTTTAATATGTAAATAATACAACAGGGCTAGATGATAAGACTTATGTCTTCTACCTGCTCCCGTCACATCTTAACTAAAAAAATTGCCAATAACTTATTCTGAAGGTGATGAAATATATATATATATATATATATATATATATATATATATATATATATATATATATATATATATATATATATATATATATATATATATATATATATATATATATATATATATATATACTATCATATAAAGAAGTTGTTGTTGGGTTTTAGACTGTTTATGTAGATTTATCGGAAATAGATATATAGATTATATATATAAATATAGGTATACAAACTATTTATGCGTCTAATATAAAATTTAATTTGAACATATTTGCGGTACATATATCGTAACATTTATCATACATTATTTGAAAAATTATTTACGGAAATATTTTACAAATATTATCTTAAAAAGTTTTTTTTTTTTTGTTCTGTTCCTGAGTTGAAAGTATATTTTCCTTACCAGTTAGATCTAAAACACAAAGGAAATCGTTGTTATTCCAGAAAAACGTTGCTTCTGTGACCGGGATTATGAAATTTGGAAAATTGTGTGCTTTTGAGAAAATTCTCTATTTGCTTTCAATGCCGAGCTTCCTCCTATAATATTCCTTAACTGCTAGAGTTGTCCAGATGTTTTTACAATTTTCATGAACACTCTAGAACGTTCAAGAATCTTTTAGAACATTCAAGAAACTCTCAGAAATTTTTAGAACGTTCTTAAACATTCCAAAAGTAGCTGTACAAAAATAAAAGCACAGGTATCTTAAACCAAGATTTCAATTTGTGTTATAGCAGACTGAAAGGATAACGATTCGTATTTGAAGAGAAGTTTTTATTTATTATGGAATTAAAATGTTGTTTGCAACCAGCTAAATCATTTTGCTACGTGTGCAGATAGTTCATAAAGACAAGAGCGAGTAGGCATTCCATGGAAGCAAGTCGTATAATGTGCGAGGCCTATAAGGCATACTTCGGCATGCCAGGCCGGGGGCAAAGAGCATTGCGAATATTGAAAAAAAAAATACTTGAAGGGAAACTGAACAGTTGCTTCTCGCTCAGATCTGTTTTAATTTATTTTCATGAAATTTTAATGCTTTAGATCTAGTTCATTTTAAGAAGTTGTAAAAGTTTTTTTTATAAGTCTTGTACTGTAGGCAAATACGTTCCATCTTGAAATCGTTCCATATTTTGAAATTTTCTGTACTCATACTTTTCTATTTCTTATGTACTACGTGTCATGTTACAGGTTTGCACAGAGGAGAAAAGCGAGCCATGAAGTTTGCTATCCCACAAATTTGGCGAGAGCTGACCTACCTTTTCGAGCAACTTCTACTTCTGCATGATAAACCTAAAAAATCATCGCACCGGCAAAAATATTCCTGAGATTGTTTATCTTGACGTACCTTTTTCCATCACCCCAGTACCATACCCGCTGATCTGCATGTTCCAACTCTTTCTAAGTGCCATCGGCCATCTTTAGGACAGCAGTAAGTTAGATAGTAAGGTAGATATTAGAGATATGGATTACGATTCCGCAGATTAAGTTGCGGGTAGAAAGCTGTACTTCCCAAACTAGAAAGACGTGAACAATTTAATTAGGGACGTCGAGTTTGCAAAATCAAATGCTGAGCTTCTGATATCCAGGCTCAAACAGTGAAACTTAGTTGATGATAGCGTATAAGTCACGGATCAGAGGAAGCGGCACCATAGGTTCTCCAACTTCAGAAGCACAGCCATCATGTCAGCGTTATGGGCTGTGCTTCTGCAACGATGTTGCCGGTCTATTCCGGGCTATAGATATCGTATGTAATCCTATTTAATGGCGCCTATTCATTCACTTTATGAGGTTCTATCAGCAGCATATATGGTATCATCTATGCCGCTGATAGAACCTCATAAAGTGCTTACGCAACGCTGCACATCTGGTTAGATCTCATTAAACAATTTGTCACTGCTCTTAACAAGGAGTCAGTAGCATTTTAATACCTCTAAGATCTTTTTCCAAAACTGTCCAAGGGTAAGGTCAGCGCAGGCACATTCATTGGACCACAAGAAGATCATAGAATGTGAGGATTATGCAAAGCTGTTGAACAGGAGGGAGTAAGCGGCTTAGAGCAGTTTGTTGCAGTAGTTAAGGGCTTCCTAAGTAATCACAAAGCTGAAAACTATGTGGAGTTAGTGCAGTCTCTCATAATATTATAATCGTATTATGCCAAAATAGAATGCAGAATGTCTCTGAAAGTCCATATCTTTGATTAGCATCTCAACAAATAAAAGGAGAAAATGGGCGCTTACTCCGAGGAGCAAGGCGAGTGCTTTCATAGAGATATATTGGACTTTGAACGTCGTTACCAAGTATAACGAAAACATGATGGAAGACTACATTTGGAGGCTACTTCGAGAAAGTGATTCACATTACAATCGTAAATCTAGAAAATCTAAACATTTCTGAACATTATTGAGAGTATCCGACTTTGTCTATTCCTAGTGCAATTTTTGTTTTACCTGATCATAATGACAAAAATTAAAAAAAAATCGTACTATTTTCATAAAAAAATAAAATAAAAAAAGGTTTTCTTTGTGCTGTTGTCAACAAAGTTAGATTCTTGCATTGCCAATTCCAGTAAGTGGATAGCATACACTAATCATGCCTGATTATCTACTGATACCAGTTCCTGCACTATCTGTATCTTATACGGAGTGAGTTCCAGAATCCCTTAAAGTCTCTCCAGTGAAGTTCAAGATAATTCAAATTGTTGGGACTGTCATCAAGTTGACACTGAAGGCTCTTCTTCAACACTTTCGCATTAACGCTGATTATTGTTTCACGAATTCTGAGCATCTGTGAGTCATTTACCACATGCTGGGAGTCCACGCTCAGTGGTCTCCCAGCACATGGTAAATGACTCACAGATCCGAGAATTCAAAACCTCAGGACTAAGTTAACTTATTTTTACATGGTGGTTTTTTAAGTTCAAAATAACGAATGTAAGCTCTTTGCATTAGCACGATTGATTCTCTAGATAAATTTCGATTATTTTAACATTGTTCAGTTGTGGATGTCTCCATATTTAATATTTTCAACGATTACGCTATAATAACTTGTTTAATAAAATTTACAATAAGAAAGATCGTACATATATAATAAATGGCCGGAGCAAGAAGAAGGCGCATTTTGCCTTATCGCCGAGCCCCGTTTACATTGTCGCCTTCAGTTTATGAAACAAATTAAAAATTGAAAGTTAAAAATTTACTGGTTAAAAATTATATAGTAAAATACAATATATTACAAATAGTAAATCGTATAATAAGTTATATACATTTTTATTTAGGTATTTATTTTTCATTTTTATAACAAGAAAATAAGAAACAAATAAAAATAAAGATAAATGAGTAATGACGACTTTTTTCAGTTAGATTATTTTAGGTACTAATTTTAAATTTTTTTTTTAAGATCGAAGTCATTTTCTAATAGAAGTTATAGGTTGAAAACTTTGTGGGGTATTTATGAGTAATTTCGGTAAAGTAAGAGGTGAAATATATTAGGAGATAAAATATATTTTGAGTTAAACATTAGAAGCATAACTTGGTATATGTTAAGTTTATAAACATTGAGTGCATTAAGTTCACCATTAACAGTTCTGTTGACATCAAAAATAATTCTACTTGCATGTTTTTGTTTGCTATAGATTCTTTTAAGCTACTCATAGTTGGTATTTCCCCATGCAATATTGCAATAGGAAAGATAATTATGAATAAATGAAAAATATATAACTTTTAAAGACTCAATATTAAGAAATGGTTTAACTTTATATAAAATTGAGATATTTTGGAGATTTTGTTTTCAATAGATTTAATATGATATTTCCATGATATATTTTTATTTATAATCACTTCAAGAAAGTTAACCGTTGACTCTTTTAATAACTGCTTTATTCATGAAAAGATTAGGTAATTTTAAAAAAAGGTTATCTCTCCTATTCTGTTTGTGGAATAAAATAAATTTAGTTTACCCAATATTTACTGAAAGTTTGTTATTTGTAACCCAGTCATTTATTTTTAATAATTCTTCGTTAGATATTCTAAGCAGGTCTTTTATATTACTGTTTGAATAAAAAAAAAATTCGAATCATCTGTAAATAAAATAACATAAAAAATTTTAGATACTAAATATAAATCATTTATTTAGAGTAGGAATATTTGCGGGCCTATTTCCCTGGCGAACACCACAAGTTGTAATATGTTCTTCTGTTTCATTTGCTGCATATATTATCAATTGTTTTCTGTTTGACAGGTAACTTTTAAACCATAGTAATTTATTGTTTAGTATTCCATACAGTTCTAGTTTTTTTATAAGAATATTATGGTTAACAGTGTCAAATGATTTTGACAAATCAATAAAAACTCCTAATATATAGCAATCATTATTGAACCCATTGAAAATATAATTTATTAGCTCGACTATCGCATGATCCGTTGAGTCATTCTTTTTGAACCCAAATTGTTTATTATCATTATATTACTCTCAGTTAATTAACTATTATAATTAAGTCTATCATACATAATTCGTTCGAACAGTTTTTAGAAACATGGTAAGACAGAAATAGGTCTATAATTAGACATACTCGTGTCATCGCTAGATTTAAAAATAGGTATGATCTAAGCAATTTTTAATTTCTCTAGTACAATTCCGGGTTTTAGTGAAAGGTTAAAAATGTAAAACAGTGATGGTTCAATAATATCAAACACTGCTTTAACAACATTCACGCTAATTTTATCTATGCGAGCGCATTTATTATTTTTAAAACAGTTGAAGGCATTTCGCAACTCACTTATGTTTAATTTTACTTCTTTCGTCGAAGTATTGGTTTACTTCATATAAGATTCAAAGTTTGAGGTGTTTTTTGGAATTTTATCAGCTAACAATGGGCCAATATCTAGAAAAAATCTATTGAGCTTTTTAATTATGGCTTCTTTATTATAAATTATTTCCCCGTCAACTTAGAGTTTTTGTGTCAAATTGTTTTTTGAACATTTATTTTTACCGAATATCTGCTTAATCACATTCCACGTTTTTTGTTTCCGCGTGTTATTTCTAAAAACCTTGCATAATAATTTTTTTTTTGTGCGTTTCAGTGTTTTTTCAAACACGTTTTTATATTTTTTGTAATTTAATTCATTTTTATATATTTTTAATACTTTTTATAAAGTTTTTGTTTTCTCTTTGATGATTTATACAAACCTTTGGTCATCCATGGGTTTAAAAGTGAAATAGAATTGATATTTTTTTTTTACTAGAATTGCCAAATCATAGTGTTTACAAAATGGTGCCAAAAATATTTCATGCGCATTATTCGCATCTTGAGATTGTAATATAAAATTCCAATCAGTTTTTTCAGATTAAAGATTTCGAAATTATAATATAGAATTTTTATTGATTTGTCGTATTAAGATGATTTAGAGACAGAACGGTTCAGGGTTATATTATCTGTAATCAAGAATATTGGGTAATGATCAGTTATGTCGGTTTTGATTATACCCTATTTTAAGAAGCAATTATGAAAATTAGTGAATTTATTATCTAGAAACGTCGACGAGGTCTTAGTTATTCTTGTTGATTTATTTATTGTGGGAATCGTGCTGAACAAGCGTGTCTAAAAAACATTGAACATTTACATTTGAAGCTATTTAAGTATTGACAACACCGATTCTAATTGTAATAATAACTCGTGAAGTTTAATTAAAAATAAGATTATATTTGATTTGAAAACATCGATTTTAGGTGTTGTCATAACCAATGATGTTTAATTCAAAATAAGATTATATTTGATAAATAATAATTTGATTTAAACTAAAATAACAAACTCAATCGTTCTCAGTTTTATTTCAATCTAAACCTGACTTTGACTCCTCAATTAGATTTAATATTCTTTTTATGCTTCTTTAAACCCTCGTATAAGATTAAAAATTCTTTATATGCTTCTTTAAACCCTAGTATAAAATTAACGATTGCGATAAGAAGATTAGAAGATTAATTTTCTTTAGAAGTCATGAAATGGTTTGCCTCCAATCAATTTGATATTGAAGATAAGATAACTGGACTTGCTTTTCTAGCTTAGCGAGATCTTTAACAGCCGGAGCAAGCTCCTCCAGATGATACTTGAATCCGCTACCTAAAAAGTTGATTAAAAGTATATATACATAGTTATTATATATTATTTATGTTTTTTATTTATATATTTTTTAATTTATACGTTTTTAGATATGTATTTATAAAAAACAAGTATTGCAAGTAAAGCTTCAATATGAACTAAATAGAGTCAATTTTTGCTGAATATAAAGGTCATTTACCTATCAAAGGTCATTTACCTTTATATAATTAAAGTTCATTTACCTTTATTTAATTAAAGGTCATTTACCTTAAAAATGAAGCGTAATTCAATAAGACCTCTTTTAGTAAAAACACCTGTTTTAGTTTCAAAGCCCGTGCTGTTGGTCATGAATAACCGCAAAGTATTATAAATGAAAATTTATCTTAAGACTAGAAAACGAGCTTAGGCACAATAAATCGGATACATATCCAGCTAAAGTATTTTTTATTAAATACAATAAAACTTTTCTTTAAAAAAACTATAATTTATCAATATTTACATAATACCATTTAAAATTTACATGGCGCGAAAATTCAGGTCTATTTATTGTAATTTCGTTCATTGTAGTAGAGTATTTATTGTAGTATCTTTGTAAATAGTAGAGTATTCACTTAGGGCATCTCCGTAAATCAGGAATAAAAAAATGAACCAGTAAAAGAGATACAGAAATTTGTTCGTTTCTCAAAAGAAACAACATGTCAAACAAAGTAAAAAAAAACTATAAACAGTTCGAAAATCAAGGAAAAGAGTAAAGAATTACAAAAGTAAAATGAGACTGGAAAAACTGTCCATGGTTTTCAATGTCTGATGGTTCGAAAAAGATAACCTAAAATGTTAATTATATTTACATATAGGTAAGAATTCTGTTAACCAGTTTCATGACCAGTAAGGATCAATCCTAGTTGCTTAAAAAAACGTTGCTTGATATAAGCACAAGCGCAGAGGTTACAAAAATTTAAAGATAAAAAATAAATAAATTAGTAAATAAATATTTTAAAATTCGACAAGGGATTAAGTTAAAAAATAAAATTGTAAATTTAAAAAATATTATCGGTGGATAAATTAAGTTCAGAAAAGTTGTGAAAAAAAGATTAGTTTGTGGCAGACGAGCCAAAAGTTATATCATTGATTGGTCTATCAACAAGTTTATCAGCAAGTTACTTTCTAAAGCGTTTAATTTCAAAACATAGGTGATTATAACATAGGTGATCGTGAAACATAGGTGATCGTGAAGCAGTTATATAATGTGAAGTTTTAAGTTGTAAATTTGAGAAATGCATAAAATTACTTGGAATCTAGTAAATTCTTTGGTCAAACGATTTTCTTGTCAAAGCCAATTGTTATAACATTTAGGTTGAATTAACCAATTCATTTTTAATGATCAAAAACAATCAAAACTTTTATCATTCGCAAATCTACAGCACAAGCTAAACCTAAAACCCTTATAAATTGGATTAAGGGTTGACAGAATACAGAAAAATTATAAATATGTAATACTAGGGTGTGCACTTTTACCTGACACTACCAAAACTATTTGGAAAAAGATTAAGAAGTACAAATCATTCGAATTCATTGTAATCTGTTTAGTTTGTGTTCGAATAAGATCGATACTAGTTGAGCGAATATTTTTAGAATCATCTAATTTATTTATATTTATTAGTTTAACTTATTTTAAATTGAAATATGAATAATTTTGTTACTTTCAACTGTTCCAATCGTTATCAATAAAAATTAGCTTTTTACATAAAAATACACGCAAAATATACTGCCGCAATTGTTTCTTTATTAATAACAAAAAATCCTGAAAATAATACATAAAGCAACTTATAAATAAACTTATATAAAGAAATTTTTTAAAACTCCAAATGCATAAGATGCCAATATATATAATATACAGTATCGGACAAAACATGGTGGACAAACTTAAATTTAGAACAAAAGTTGATCAAAAACTAAAAAAAACTAGTAAAACAATTGTACATATTAATTTTTAAATAGTTTATTATGTTCTTAACAAAATTTAAAACGTTTGAATTATACTAAGAATCACAAAAAAATTTATAACACATTTTTCTCAACAAACAACATTTTTCTTTGGACAAAACAAGGTGGACAAATCAAGACGATGCTTTTTTTATAAGATTTCATTGCCTTTATTCAATTTACCGTATTCTTTTGTTTTCACTTTTATCATAACATTATTCTAAAATAATATAATAGATTTTG